>NW_016690433.1:503694-568245 GCF_001604755.1 Lepidothrix coronata
CCTGTAGCAAATGTGGATAGAGCCTTCCCAAATCTTCGTTCGCGAAGCCTCGCCATGATGATGATGCCACACAAGTCGCCCCAAACCACTCCATCACAAGTTCAGGTCTGCTGCACCCCTGAGGCAGAGTAAACATGTGATTGAGACTGTTGCTGGGTTGTGTTGCATGAGTTAAGGATGAATTGTCCAAGGTCCCATGGAAACTGAGTTACTGTGTAACTCCAGTGTTCTCTCCCATACTCTGACTATGCTCTTATTTGTAGCCTTAATATTTAGCTTTTAGTGTGCCTTATCCTCCAGTAAGCATTTAAGAAAGAGCAAGATACCTAAAGTGTATTTGTTACTGATATTCTTTTACTAGTGATGGCTATTCTCAGACTTTTCTATGTTGCTTTTCTTGAAGAATTTCCCATGAAGCATGTGAATGTCCAGCCTTATACCCTTCTTGGCACAAACATGAGTCTTATTTATTTACTCAGAGAGAATACACAAAAAGATGTTCTTTTTAAGGTGGGGGCAGAAGGGAAAAGATTGAATAAAGAAATATCAATATGAAGAAGTGCAGCTATTTCCTGAACATCTCTAATCTATTATTCAAAAAAAGAGCTTCTTGCAGGTTGACATGACTGGGACACAAGTAAAAGGAGACACTTCAGAAACAAATGAAGAGAAGAGCTTAAACTGTGATAGTCTGTCACTGAGATCTTTGACAGCAGAAGGAAACAAGCTATCAAGATTATCATCAGGCAAGAAATTGGTGTAACTGTAGAAAACATCTCGGATTGCATCACTACTACTCACGCCTGGCTGACAACAGTATCTTCACTGAACGAGATGTCTTAGCTTTAAGGAAACTACAGTGTTTAGCAGCCACAGACAATCTGCCCAGATCACTTAACTGAAATGCCAGTGAAGCCATTTAACAGAGAAAGATGTTCGAGGACCTAGTGATCCAATCAGTTAATGCTCTCCATTTATTTCCTAGCTACAGGTGCAGAATTTTTTCCTACCTTGAGCTTCTCTCCTTTGATCATTACTGACCTTCTGTACGTTAGCTTTAATATATTCATGGCTAGTCTATGCTTCTTGGATTTATCATGTTCTATCTTTAATATCTTCAAAACAAAAATGTTTTCAAGACCTCATTTGTTTCCATGATAAGGAAAGGAAAGACAAGCTAGTGAGCCTACTTGAAGGCCGGGGGCATTTATTTCTGGATTATATCTATGTTCATCTTCCATCTCTTCTTTTGTTCACACATAAGCAAACCTCTTTCTTCAAAATGTCTTAATTATGAAAATGAAAGACAAAGAATTGATTTAAATTATAAAATATATTAAATTAATATAAATTGATTTAAATTGATTAAATTTAAATTTGATATATTTATATCACAAATGCCTCTTTCTAAAATTGTCACTGGAACAAATCACTGAGAGGAGAAAAAACAAATAATTTAGAGACAGAAACTATAAAAAAGGAAAAGTTTAATAAATGGGCAAGTAGATTTTTTTTAATAAAAAAGTAAATCCCAAACAAAGAAAATTTAAAAGACCCTGCGTATTTAGATAGATAGACAAGTAATGTTTTCTGGTTGGTGCAATATATAGTAAGTAATGTGTCATTTTGGCTTAGCCAGTGAACTAGAAAATTTGAAATCTGTTGGGAAATATAAGAGATGAAGCTATGTAAATCAGTTGTGAAAGAAAAACCTTTTAAATTTTACTATTAAGATAACACAATACTTGAATCCGAACTATGTTATGGAGTTTGTTATTGAAATCTCCTTATTAATTAACCTTCTTCTAGTGTTGTTCCTTTAGTACATCATGAAAAACACTACAATTTTATTTTCATCTTACTCAATAGTATTACCACAGTGAACAATATATACAGTTTATGCTTTTGCTGTCCTCTTTTAATTTTTACTTTCATTTAGTGTGAAATGCATGCTTCTTTGTAGAATTGTAGAATATTCTGCACAAAATATGACATTTTCAGGCTGTTATGCAGAAGCCTGATAATTATGAGCATCTATATTTTTACAAAAATGTTAGATACTCTTGCGACAAATGCTCAGTATTTCCTGAAAATGCAACTCCTTTAAGGTCACCAAATTCACTAGGAAGGGTATAGAATGCTATTGAAAAGCATTAGTAAAACCTGTGTGTATCCAAAGGACATGATTTAGAGATTAGAGGATCATAAACAGTGTTCTTAACCTATGAGATGAAGATGTATCAGCATTTCCTATTCAGTGTATGTATAAGCAATAACATACAGGGAAGTCACCAGCAACAGGAATAGCCAGTAAGAGAGACTTAACCTGGGCACACAGCCAGATCTAGGAACTAGGAAGTACATAGCTGGATTTCCTCCCGCTCTTTTGTCAGACATGAGATACTTTAAACAGAGCTTGCATTGTGTTTTAGTTCTTATGGGTTGTCACTGAGATGTAACACTTTTGGGTTTGCTGAGATTATTGATCAAAATATAGGAAATTACACTTCTATTTGTTTGGAGCGTTTCTGTATCAAGCATGGAATGAGTTTTGGTATCTAGTAAAACTAGTGTTGCCTAAAGGCAAACAGAATGACGAGATGAAAGCACACTGTTGTATCAGTGAATATTATAACTTGTTGACTTCAATACTATCTTGTTCTGCACAAGGTGACACTAATTATATTACATAATAAATCACCACCATCTACAACAGACAGTGCCTATGCAAATACTGAAACTATTGCTGATACTGTTACTACTCAGGAAATTCATTGGTGGCAAAGAAATTCTGTCTTCAAGAACTCTCTTAGACATTACAGGTCCAATGTTTTAATCATTTCAATTCCAAGAATTAGTTTTGCTTGGGATACCAAGTTCATCTGTATTATTATTTTTCTCTGGATTCTTACCTGGAGTGAAAACTACTGCCTGAGACAGTGATTATAAACCAACAACGTACAAGTTTACATACTTACATCTTCTTTCCATGTCCTTAATGTCCCTTAGAAGTAAGTTTCTGTCTTTCTTTCTTTCTTTCTCTTTCCTTCTTTCCTTCTTTCTTTACTTCTTTCTTTCTTGCTTGCTTCCTTTCTTTCTTTCTTCCTTTCTTCGTTTCTTTCTTCCTTTCTTCATTTCTTTCTTCCTTTCTTTCTTTCCCTCTTTTTCTTTCTTTCTTTCTTTCTTTCTTTCTTCCTTTCTTTCTTTCTTTCTTTCTTTCTTTCTTTCTCTTTCTTTCCTTCTTTTCTTTCTCTCTCTTTCTATTTTTCTTTCTTTCTTTTCTTTTTTCTTTTTCTTTCCTTCTTTCTTTTCTTTCTTTATTTCTTTCCTTTCTCTTTTTTTCTCTCTTTCTCTCTCTCTCTCTCCTTCTTTCTTTCTCTCCTTCTTTCCTTCTTTTCTTTCCTCCCTTCCTTCCTTCCCTTCAAACCTTCCCAAACCCTCCCTCACCTTCCCTTCCCTTCCCAAACCTTCTTTCCCTTTCTTTCCTTTTTTTCTTTCACTGGTAGTTTTAAAAACAGTGGTGGTGGTTGGCTAGATTATTTCATTATGGCCTAGTGATTAAGGCACGTGTGGAGGTGAGTCATGTTTTGTCAGTGCTGTAAACACTTGGTTATTGCATTTGGGATAGGAACCAACAATTCCTTCTTTCTTTCAAGTGTTTAAAATGAGGAGTTCCTGTCAGTGGTCCCATGAAGACATCACCCCAAATAATGCACTGAGGTATGGGTTTACTATCCACAGAGGTATAAATATGCTCAGGAATTTCTCTGTCTTGCTAATGGACGCTCCCAATGGAGATTCCCCAGGGGGTTGGAGCCCATTTGAAGGTGTTCAAGAACCCTGGCTGTGCAGGATATGGACCCTAAGCATGAACCCTCAGCAGTGTTGATCCATGGGCAATCTGAGCCCACTTGGCTCATGCTGCTCCCAAAAGTCAGCACCATAAGCTTCTTCCTCTCCCCAGGCACCATGTGCCCTGGTACTGAGGGTGTCAAGCACACTTAGTGCTTCGCCTCATGCTCAAAATCAAACTCACACCAAAAATGCCCATCTCTGGTGCAAAGACTGCCCATCAGTGGTTACTTTTCCTTGTGCATCTGTCCTACCCAGAGCTGCTTGAAATCTTGTTAGACAGAGTGTCTTTATGAACAGGTCTTTCATCACATCTATCCTCAATATCTGCACTTGTAATAGACTCCACCACAAGCCTGACACTTGTTTTAAGGGCAAAAATCACACCATAGCTGGAAAAGGTTTTGACACAAATGTGTCAGATGGCCTTTAAAGGAGCTTCCAGGATTCCTGTGGTGGAGAAAAACACAAAATGTATCTCTTCTGACTGTCAGTTATATTTGTCCACGCATCCATACTCCCTCTCATCTTAGCACAGAAATGGCATAAAAAACAGAGCAGTGACCCAGGTGACATATTTGTATCCAATAATATATGTAAAAATCTGTTTGCATTTTCTCTTTTCTGTTATAAAGGTTGAAATCTGTTAATGAGCACTCACATTTTCTGTTATCCTTGACTGAAATGTCAAAATGTTCAGTAGATCTTCTCAGACTGGAAAGAAAGAGGATATTTAATTTGTCTAGTTAGCTATAATATATAATACTCACATATGCTAATAAATACTTGGAAGATTTTCAATCATGTTTGCCCATTAAGCATAGAATTGTTATAACTCACACTGAAAGTACTTTCTCGTGTCTCTTAATGAAGGCATACCAGTTTTTCTCTGTAAATGACAGCCATCTCATCAAATAATAGTAACAAAAAAAATTGTGTAGTAATACTGATTTCCTTCTTTGTCACAGAAGCATGAGAAGTAATGAAATATTCATTATTGAGGAGTGTTACACCAAAACTACATTAAATGACTTGTGAAGCCCCTGGCTTACTGTGGTACAGTGCCATCACAAGCAAGTTAGTTTAGTTGGATTCAGCACAGGACAGAAGAAATGCTTTGAGCCAAGTTCCTGACTTCTTTGCCAGAAATGAAACTCTGATTTGTGTGCTTTTATAAATAACAACAGTGTAAGAGGTTAGACCAACAATAAAGCAGAAGAGAAGCAATAAGGAAAAAGTATGTACTGAATACAAATGTAATTTCTGAACAGATAATTGTCATTACTGGCTAAGTTAGTATATCTTCTTTCCTCCATGCAACTGTTTGGTTTTTTCCCCTCGACGCACAATTTGCTCATTACTGTAGAGTTCCAGCAGAATCAACAGCTTTAAGCTAAAGCATATTTTCTGTTCTTTTTAATCTTACCCTGAGGAACAATCCACATGGAAGCTTAGCTGACTTTGCAGGAGATCAAGAAGCAATGAAAAGGATATTTGCCTAGAAGAACCTCTGGCTTAAAAATTGGTGTGACACAGGTGCCTATACTACTGTTATTCTTAAGGGATTATGCAACCTTTAAAACCAGGAGTTCGATAAATACTTTTAGCTGACAGCTAAATGAAAAGGAATTTTAGAATTTTATCAGTAGCTGTAAGGAAGATGAACTGTTTATGTGAAGTCATTATATACTCACTAGGGAAACACAAAGGAATTGGGATGCCAACAGTTTTGGGCAGTGTGATAAACACTGCAGAGATAGAAAGAAAAATTCTTGTCTGAAACATTTTCCTTTCCCCAATCAAAAATTTATGGGATGGTTTGTTTTAATGGGAAGTCTTGACTTAGGGCATATTTTGATTAGGAATTATTTATTTGCGTATTTTAATGGGATAATAAATAATTGCTTTATGTAGAAAGCTTACAGATTTTTTTGTACAGATTTCTTTTATTTCTTCCTGACGTACATAACACTTCTAGCTAGTGTGTTCCCATTGAAGACAGAGATGAGACAGAGGGAGACACAGTTAACAGGATATTCATTATGCATTGCTAAAATCTGAAAGTTCTTTTTACACTGTAGAAATGAGTGGGACCTATGTTGACACAAACTCACTGAAAGCAAGCAATGCTCTCCTTAATGGTGAGAAATCCGATAATGAGCATATAGAGCCCTGTGGGGCAAAAACTGTTCCAGTGTTTGCAGTTAGATCTTGATCCTTACATTTTACAAGTTAAACTGTGCTAGAAAAAAGAGGGAATACTCTTCAATAGTGTTTCTCACTTGTGCTGATATAGAAATCCATGCATTTGGAATAACATACAGTACTATAGGATGGTTATAAGAGAAACCTTGGAAATCATAAATTTAAAAGCTATACTACTGCAGACTTCAAAGTCCATTTGGTTGGATGCCTGAAATGGGACAGCTACTCAATATCAACTTGTACCTAAAAGCAACAACTTTGTATTATGTGGTTGCTTTAGGTGATGGAGGCCTGAACCCAGCAACCTGGAGCTGCTCTTGATTTAGTACTAGTTTTGAAGTAGAAAAGTCATTTATGTTCTGATTATTCTGCCAGTTCTTCTTTCTGGAGCCAGCAGTTGTAGAAAATGGTAGTCCAAAGGTTTTCCATCACCATATTCTGAGAACTGACTCAGCTGGAAAAGACCCGGCATGGGAAGTTCATAAATCTCACGTGAATTAGATTTTTCAAACACATTCAATATAAATCCTTAATTTCTGATTCTTCTTTGATAGACACATATTTAGTAGAAAGTTTCTCCTTATTTGGAGTATTTTTTGTTTTAAACTATGTTCTCTTTTTTTTTTTTTTCTGAATACTTCATTTAAATTTTAAATACGAAACCAGATAGCAGAATTTTCCTTTGGTGTTAAGTTTCCAATAACCAAGTAAAAAATAGATGTCAGGTTCTAAATAATTATTTGATTTATTCTTTTTTTCTTAGCTTTTTTTCAAAATAGTTTGTATGCTATATTACAAAATTAATATATTTCCAGAAAAAATAATTAAATTGATTAAACTGAAACTAAGCATGATTTGTTTTCTTTCTTTAGACTAGAGAAAAAGCAGATTTCATTTTGCTGATTAATTTTCTCATTTGACAGCTGAAAAGGAAAGTTTTAAAATAAGATGTGCGCCTCTCCATATCAACATACACCCTTCCCATTTTCTCTGCATATGAGATGTAATGGTCTTACAGTAAAACCTGATTTAAGACCTTTAAGTAAGTCCTCTTTATTTCCAGTAGTTGTCAAAAGTTCAAATGTTAGGAATTCTTAGGAAATTAATAAAAAAAAGATAAGGAAAATGTCTATATATGTGCCTACATGTTGAGTACTGAACGGAGACAGAAAATGAAAAAGAAAAGAAGATAGATAAATAAATAATGATGACCAGCCATGAGAAGGGATTTCACTAACAATGAGTGATAAAATGAAGATTTATTCTGGTTAAGTAAATATTGCTTGTATAATTTTTTTCCCAATTTATTAATTTCTCTGGTTTGCTGCTTTTGCATGTCTAGGAATTGTATTTTTAAAGGACAATAATTACATACTGATCATTATATTTACTACTTGATTGCTCATACTCACCTATTTGCCAAGGGCAAAATTAATGAAACATCTAGTCCAGAAAAATTGTTTTGAATGCTGACATAAGGTAGGGAAAGTGTATCATGCAAGCAACAATCCGTAATTTTATTTTCAATTAATTAGGATATGAAGAAAATATTAGGGGGCTGAGATATTGGGAATCTGGGGCTATTCTAGGAAACCAACCAAGGAGAAGGAAAGATGCTCTCAGTGCATGAACTTACACGTCCTGCTCAGCACATTCTCCTCCTGAGATTTGACCTGAGCCATCTGGGCACAGTTTGGGAGGAACAGTTCAGGCTAGGAACTGCTGCCAGTAAATGATGTGAGTCTTGCTCTTTTGAGTGGCAGGACCCTCCAAAGGGTCTTCTCATGTCCTTGTGCCTCTGTTGTAACATGTTTATGTACCAGTAGGAGCATGGACCTGTCCTAATTGTTGCTTGAATTGTAGACAGTATTGCTTATCTCACATAGTCTGCTTCCTAGAAGGACAGTATGCAATTCTGAGAGCAGGTAGAAATAAAAGAGGGTTGTGAAAGCTTCTTTACATAATGACATACCTTGATGTCAGACTTCCAGTCAAATGCAAAATCCCTACACAGTTGCATTTATTTCTCTTCATACTTTTTGGAAGCTAACAAGCACTTTATGTTTTCTGTGACCTGTGAGGGAAAGTTTCATGGAATGTTAAATATCCATAATGTCAGTTTTCCAGATGAAATGTTCCCAGGCTAAAGGTTAGGCTCAGACATTAAGATGGAGTGATCACCTGATCTTTTCAGATTGCTAAATATGAGGAAAGGATTAGGGAGAAAAGACAGAGAAGATGTTTCTCCAGTGAGACGCAGAGATCTCTTTCTTTTCCTGTATATTCATAGCACAGGCATACAACATAATCAAGAGCTTGATGAGTTTCAAGGGATCTAATAAAACATAATACAATTATATTACAATAAAAACACTTGAATAAAATAAATAATTCGAATACTACCCATGAATTATCTTCTGTATTTAAACTGAAAAATTACCTTAGAATTTCAGGGCGATTTGACTAGTTAAGTATTTCTTTTCCTTGAAAAAGTGTTGTTCATCTGTCAATCTTTAAATTCATGTGACTTTTCTGCCATTTTGCACAATGAAGCATATAATTAGTACTACCATCAATTTTACAGTTGCTTTTCAGAATTCTTCCATACAATAAAATGTGGGTAAAGAAACAAGAAAAAATCTCTATGAATTAAACAAAAATGCAGAAGCAAGATTTGTAAGGAAAGAACATATATCTTTGCTAGGTTGCCTGAAACAAGAATTCAGATGTTTGAGAGACATGGCAGAATTTAAGAAACTACTAGCCACAGTGGAGTTTTTTCCAGATTTTTTTTTCTGGATTTTCTTTTACTCTCTTTCATGTTTGCTACAGGAGGTATAATTTGCTTCAGAAATGTTGCCCTCCTCACATACTGTTACCATAGCACTACTTCTACAAATAATATGTGATTCCTAGTGCAATTTAGAAAAGCTAAGAAATTAGAGAAAAAAAAACCATGATTTGCATGCATCCTTCTTTTAAGACTTGACTTGCATTTGTAAGACATTTAGAAAGACTCCTTTAACTCATACTACCTGAGTTTAATCCTGGGTTTCCTGTTGCACCAATGCAATTGTAGTTGACTTTGGAATTTATAATTATTAATGTTCCCATTCTTGATAACTTATTAAGTCTTGACTTTTATTGTCATGCCTTAATTGCTGGTTTGTTCATGATGGCAACAGAAGCAGTTTTGATTAGGAAATCAAAAACTGTTTTATTTCCTAAATTGTCAAATCTCTATGTAATATCTTATTAATTTTTTTACTTGCTTGACTTTAAAGTAAACACTGCAGTATAAATAGTGGTACTTTAATAATTAGTTATCACAAAAAACTGTAACAGTAGTTTAGCAACTGCTTATATAAGAAGTCTGAATTGTAGTCTAAATCTGTGGTGAAATTCCTCACTTTCATGAATAATATAAGTACATTGTCAGTTAAGGCTGCCTATTTATCAGTAAAATTTTTTGGAAATATTTATACACTACTTTTTGTTTCAGTAAGATCTTGAAAACTGTTATAACATCAGACAGACAACCTAGTACATTATCTGTAGTGAGATTTTTTTTAAAAGCACATTATTCGAAGAAGCATTGTCATGCTCTCTCAATTTTATTCTTCTTTCCATAAAACCTTCTCATTTATAGTAGCATGAGAAAGCTAATTTTTATTATTTGTTCTGTACATATAACATGTCAGGTTTTATTAGGGTTTGGTGGACCTTCTTTTTTCCCTTTCTGACATTTCTGCAATTGTACATTATGTATAAAAAATGTATTTTCTGATTTTTTCTCAACACTATTTTTGAAATACAAGTGACGGTAGGGGGGGTTTCTGCAGTACAGCTTCTTTGTAAGCAGGAAGTTACACATTTCTCACAACAGGATATCTGGTATAAGGGAACTTTATTTATTTAATTTTCTTTATTTTAAAAATATGACACACTGTTCACTTGTCAAACCAGACAGCTCCATGGTTCCCTCAGGCTCTCTTTTGTGCTACAGATGGATATTTCTAAGGCTTCTAGTCTTTGTGGCTGGTAGAAAGACTTCAATCACCAAATACACCAACAATGGCAAGATGAATAGATTTGGAAGTAAGCTGTGTGGTTTCCAGTTATCTAAAAGTCATAGTGATTGGTTCTAAATCAAATCACACCTTAGTGCAAGCACACTTAGTAGCTGCACTACTGGTTGCTGTAGGAAGTGAATTCTACTGCTTTGAGACAACTAGACAAACTTGAGTACTCTTGAAACTTACTTTCTCTTATTTGCTGTTTTACTTAGTAATTTGAAACAGCAAGGGATTTTGACTATAATGTAATAAATATACTGTAATCTCAGTTTAATTATATACCCATTCAATACACATAGATTATTTTGGAGGAAAACCTATTAGTTTATTTCCCACTATTTCTATTTTCAATGCCTTTTCAAAGTTCTCTAAATAAAAAAAAAATTAAAAGTCTCTAATTGATCTTTTTGCAAATACAGGTGAAAATAAATCTTATGTCTGAGAACACCGTATTCAAGCTCATTACTCAGATTTCTCCTTTAGCCATTCACTGGGTTGAGCAGACTCTGATTTCCAAGAAGTCATCTACTAAAGACTCAGTTTGAGGCACAGAATTTTTACATATTTTGCATAACAGACAGGAGAAGAGTCCTTGGCTCTGTTCACACTCTGACTTTGCATTCTGATATTGTGAACCTCCATTTCCTAATCCCAACTTTGTCCCTATTACTAACACACTGCATTTAATATGTAATAATTTCATCATCTTCATAAGTATTAAAATGAAACTCATTATGCTATTTAAGAACTTCTTATAAACATAATCTATAAAATCTACAGCTATAGCAAATAAGTTCAGATGTTTCTTCACAATCACTAGAGATCTTTGGAAGTAGCTCCACATCCATTCAAATATTGTACATATGGAGTACTCTTGTTTCAATCAAAGGCTATCTGAAACTCATTAGCTTCTCTTGCAGAACTTTTTGCAAAACATTTTTTTAATATGCCTAAGAATTTGGGGATCAGCCATCTCAAACCTGTTGTCAGTTCTAAATGACTGATTTTTATTGAGCAATATATCAGTTAAAAGATATTAAGTGCAAAGATATAAAGTTTTGTTTTTAATCCACAGTTAGATAAAAAAATCTAAGACTTGCTGAAGAAATACAGGTATCTTCAAAAGAAGAGAATTTGGTGTATTAAAGAACTTTTGACTAGGCAGTTAAGTTGAGGACACTGCTAATACAACAAAGACGCGTCTATTTATCCCTGGAAGCGGAAGAGCCCTGATTCCACATAAGGAGAGAATAGACTGAGTTTTGAAGACAAAATATTAAATAGACCTAGCCACTGTGGAAGACTTTCAAGACAAATCTGACAGTAAACCATAAAAAACTTTCTTAAGGAATAAAAGAGGGAATGTTCAAAGCCTGAACCCCGTGGCTAACACCTTGTGAACAAATAATCTTTGCCACAGGAGAAGATTGACGTTTTTGAGTGAAATGTATATGTTAGGTCAAGCATAAAGATGATCAAAACAGTTGAGTTGCAAGTGGATAAGGGAACTGAAATACAAGGTTTTCAGTGTTATAGTTGCTGCTCTTGTTGTAAAAATAGTAGAACAGAACACTAACTACTGCTATTCCTGTGACAGCAAAGTCTTTGTATTGGAAAAAGTCTGAAGTAATAGATAAATAAATATTGGTATTTTGATCACTTATGTCTAGGAATTAAAATTAATCTTGATTCTCCCAACAGAATAAATTGTCCCCGAAAGAATAAATTGTCAAGCTTTGTCTTCCCTTGTAAAATATCGTAAGAGTTAGCAGAGTCTATCATATTATTTAATCTGTTTTAAGAGCATTTGAAACAGAAAATGAAACGCTTCAGGTATACTGTGTTCAAAGGGCTTGACCTCATTGTACTAACAATGAATCAAAAGAAATACCTTTCAGATTATCAGCTGAATTGGTTTTAAGCAACATGAGATCAGAATCATACTTCTGTAATTTAAAGAGGAACCTTTTACACTACATGACACTGGAACAAATTCAGCAATTACCACATGTCAGTACTGTAAGAAAGATAGAGGCAAATTAGAGACTAAAATATCACAGAAGACATGAAAATATATCCTGAATCAGGTAAAAGAAAAGAAAATAAGAAAATTGATAAAGCAACAGGAAAAATGGATTGTAAGAGAGAAAGAAGAAAAAGAAATCTCAGTAGAGACAGTGTAAAAGAAAATATTGAAAGAGAGGGATGAATATCTTATCTTAGGTGGATGTGATATAAAATGAATATCAAATTGACCTATGGTCAGATCTAAACATCAAGGCAGATGTTCGTTATCCACCCACATCTTAAAATCTATCATCAAGGGCATTTGATGCTGTCTCTCCTTGCTACAACTGGTCTATGATCAAAGGGTTTGCTAGCTCCAAGAGCAAGAGAGAGCCTTTCATCTCCACGCTCTCATGTTCGTGCTGCCTCTTGTCTTTGCACCAACGGGTGCTGTGCCCAGACACCTGACTTCTCACACCACTCTAATACTATGAATGTCCCTGTCCTAGATAAAAATAATACTAAAATCTTTCCTGTGACAGAATTACTTGGGGTAATGGTCTAGTAGGCAAAAAATCAGAGCACCCTATTAGTGTGGTTAGAGAGAGAAGAGGGATCAGGGGGAAAAAAGAGTCTTGAAAATGAGATGGAGAGCAGCACTAGAAGCCCTGCGGTCTGTGAAGAGTAGAGGTAGAGGGAGGGGAGATGGAAAGCTTTGCTTGATTTGAATTTTAGAAAATAATTCAGTCTTCTGCATATGAGAATCCAGCAGTTATTGATTCACTGACTATACATGCAAAACTCAAAAAATACAAAGATAATTGCTGAGCTGGTGAAATGGAGGCAGAGAGAAAGCTAATGATCCCACAGGTGGAGAAATGTAAATGTAGGAAAAAGCACAGCAAAGAGACACAGGGTGAAGCTCAACAACCAGAGGATCAGAGTGCTCTTTGAAAATGATTGTAAAGAAAGATTTTGGCAATGAAGTAATCCTTGAGTCATAGAATAAGGAATAGATGAATAGATAAAAATAATTATGTAGAAACAAAACAACAGAAGATGATATAAAGCAGACACAAAAGAATAAATGGACAAAATGAAAATTAGGAGAAGCAAAGCTGGTAAAAGATGGAAAGGAAAATAAGAATCAGGCTCAAATCAAACAACAGACACAGATAAAGCCCAAGTGCTAAAGAATATCTCCAAAAATTTTTTATACAGCATGAGACCATAAAATTATATACTCCCTTGGAGATGACAAATCACAAGAATATATATATAACTTGCATAAATTCAGAATTTATGCCTATATGGTAACTATTTCTCTGTAGCATCTGCTGTTGATTATGAATAATTTTGCACAGAATGTATTTTAATTTTACATCAACTTGAAGTATCTTTGTACCTCATCTTTGGATCATCAGCAGAATCTTTAGACTATTTAAACTAGTGGAGTACAAATATAGACTAATCCAATAATCGGATGACATTATCAGAACAATTCCTCCTGGACTTAAAATCTATGCCTACCCAAATACATAATTGATAATCATGCAATCACATGTCTTTGGGGAATGTTTCTTTCTACTCTGTTAAACGAGTAAGCTTACATTTTATATTTTATCCTACGCCATGAGTATTGGTATCCATTCTACATTTCCAGCTTGGCTAATGTAATTATGCATGATATTACAATGAGTCATATATATCCTATTAGGCAATTATGCTCAGTATCTTGTGTCAAGCAGTTTCACTGACTAATTATTTGTGGTACAAAGAGTGTATGTGTTTTTATTTTATTAAATTTAATGTGGTTTTATTTAATCCATACTAGTCCCATTCTAGTGTTCTATGCCAATACAATATAGGTAACACGAAGCACAAGTAAAGTAAACTAGAAGTCTAGAAATTCTCTAATTTAGAAATAGTCTACAAACTATATCATCCGTCAAATCTGCACATTCAGTAATTAACAAAAAGAGAGATTGCAAAAGAGTTAATTTTTACTAGAGAATATAGCCGTCTGAGGCAACAATGTTCTCATCCCACTGTACATACATACAAGTATATGCAAACACATGTGCATAGAATATGTGTATATAGAGATATATTTAACATGTATATTCATATACAGTATCTATAATCCCTAGGGATGTGCAACTGAAGGGCTTTGTAGACACACCTTTGTGCTTTCAAACAACTCATGGGAAATAACAGTGGCTAACACTGCAAGAGCATTGCTGATGTGTGACTTGGAATAATCTGCCCTGGACTACAAAAAACTGACAGAAAAATTTTAACATTTTAAGATAACATTATATATACACATGTATAGATATATGCACAAGTAGCCAAGTATATGAATGTATCCTTGGAACCCTTGCATACATACTAACCACGATAAAAATAAGTAGGCAATGGATATGTTCATTTCCCAGAGAGCTCACCCTACTTGCTTTGATAGAACATAGCCAATCAGTGCTGTGACCATAGTTTTTAGTTATAAAAAAAGACCCCACAGCAAATTGATCAGAAGAAAAGAGAAAAAATCAGAATGTTGGAGCTAGACTTGACTTAAACATCTTGGTTTAACAGGGTCATAGCTCAAACAACTAAGGAGTTTAATGAAGCCTATAGGGAATTAGTAATGTGCACTCTATGTAAAATCTTCGTATGAGAAACATGGACAATAAATAACATATAAAACTAAAAAAATAGTCAATGACATTGTATTATCTCTATTTTATTCTCCCTCAGAGCTCAAGGCCTTACAAGGGAATCCTGGTTTCATCCTTTCCATTTTGCATTTCTCTCCTTCTTACCTCCAGAGGGAAAGATTGTGCTGATTGTTATGCATATGACCAACAGAATAACAAAGGAAACCCCTGGATCCTTTGCCTTGCAACCCAAGTCTCTGATGCCATGCGTGTGCTGTCTCAATTGTATTCCTTTCTTTCCTGTATACAGCTAAAAATTTTTGCCAGAGAAAAATCTTTGCCACACACATTTATACTTCCATTCTCATTCTACAGAATCTTTACTATGACCCTTAGATAGTATGAACTGATTTTAAATTTATTTTAAATGTAGAATATTGTCTTTCAAAGGCTACCAAAAAACTACCATAGGGCAGTAAAGAATGAAAATCAGAATTCAAATATTTATTTGAATAACAGAAGCCTTTTCTTATTACATAAATTATGTCCAAATTGTAGCTTCAAGCATTACTTCACCTATGGGAAATATAACAAACATTTCTTTGAAGGCAGCTAATTTTGTGACAAAAGCAGCTTGTATGAGTTTTACATAAAATTGTTTTTATGCCAGTACTAATGCATCTGCTTATCCTTTAGAGTACACTTTTCAAATGAATCCCCAACAAAGGACTTGTACTTCCTTTTTTGTCTTCTTTAAATCAAGCATGTCTCCTTTCTTGGGGTGTTGTTTTGTTGCATTGTATATAACAGTACTCTAATATTGCTGCTTTTCTGCAAGAACTAATGTGCTTTTTTTCTTTTTCTTTCTTTTTGTTTTTTAATTTAAGATAGAGCTTGTAGAAAGTGTAATATAGGCATGTTACATGTGTTGTTTTATCTAATTTGAATAGATTTAATAGTTGTATGAGTATGGATTCAATAATTCTACTTGTAAATGAGCACTGACACAGGTTGCCCAGAGAAGCTGAAGAGTCTGTCCTTGGAGATATTCCAAACCTCATGGGACATCCTTCTCTGGGTAACCCTGGTCTGAGCAAAGGGTGTGGAACAGACAATCTTCAGAGATGCCTTTCCACCTCAGCCCTTCTGTAATGTTGTGAACTCTGCCACAGCTGTCCTTGTATGCCAAAAGCCCAAAGTCTCCCTGGTGCAGCCTCACTGGGCACCTTTTGTGTAGCTTTTACAAACATGATCAAGAACCCTCCAAATCCATCATCTAGAGGAAAGTGGTAGGAAGAAAAGGGACAATGAGAGGGAGAGACAGCAAACATATGTAGTTTTTAAGGCTGAAATCCAAAGTACTCATATTTTTTAAATGTGTAATGAACTATACTCATTATAGAAGGACACTGTGCTTGACTTCCAGATACCCATTTTGATGGTATGAATACTCCTCTGTGACTTTAAACAGGGCTTCTTACCCTTCTGGAGACTGTGCTTTCATGTAGACAAATTCATTCTTTACAGATAAGGAAGTTTCCCCTGTGCCCCCTTTTCTGGTAAAAGAAGGGTTGAATGAGAAAACACAGCAGTAAATTATCCATAAGAGGAGACAGAATGAGTTTGTGGCCCTGCAGCCCCCTCTGACACCAACATTAAGCAGTTGCTGGGAGTGATAAACAGTAGTGTTCCCTAGAGATTTAAAGAAAAATTACACAGAGATGGAGACACAACTATAATATTTTTAAATAATTATAACGTAATAGTTCAGAGTCCTCACTGAAAATTAAAGGCCTACTTTCCTAGGTGTTGTATAAACCTGTACAAATATACATCTCCTACTTCAAAGTGTCCTGTTTATGAAAAGTACTGCACTGATTACAGCTTCGAGATTTAAAATGTGTTCCTTCTCCCCTTCACACTTCTCAGCCTTTTTCTGGTATAAACTTGCAGATCTTTGAAGAAGAAAGAAAAGTACACCTATAAACCAAGCACCCTGGTACAAAAATCACATTATTAAGAAAACTGTTTTCCCCTTTGCTGATGTCTTGGATGGCTTCGTATACAGTACAAAATGTCTTTTCTGGTGGCTTCATTTGAATTACAATGCACAAAGAGAAAGGGACAAAGAGAGATATTTTCTACTCTGCTGTGTTTAGCTCCATCTAAGAGTGACAGTGCTGGAAATGGAAATTTAATGGTAATTCAAAATATGTCAGAAATAAATGGCTAATATTTTCTTAGACACTTTCTTGTAAGGATAGTATGTTTACTTTAGAACACAGTTCTGTGCACGTGTGTGAATGTATTCCAACAATTAGTGTTGCAGGTATGTAACGCTGAGTAAAACCTTAGAATGTGAAGGAAGTAGTCCAAGATGTGTGTCATTTCAGTCAGTAAAAGAATTTGCCTGACTATATAAGCATTGCCCAACAAGACATGAGATTTGTTGCACTGGACAACTCTGTAGACAAATAATTACTGAGTCTATAACATAATTAGCTTCAAGAGAGCACATAGATCATAGAATTGTAGACTGAGAGGAAACATGAGATCATACAGTCCACCTTTTGCACTGTTCTCCATCACACCTCTGGAGAAAGTTCTATGGGATCATTCCTGACAGGCATTTCTCTAAATTCTTCTTGAGAACAGTTACTCCACCTACTTCAGTACATATCCATATTGATTTTCTTGTGCCCAAACCAACTCAATGTCAATGAATTCTGACTCCAGCAACGAGTGGGACAGTCATAACTCATTTTTTTTCCTGGAAGGGAAAGACCTCCAACAAATTCCGTACTCCATTCTTTGCATTAAATAAGGAAAAGCAGCTTTTCATCATATCTATTGATACAGGAGAACACTCAAGACTACTACGTTGTTACTTCAGGTTCTAATACCAAAGTAACTATATAGGACAATCCTCCTGGCCACAAGAAGATCCAGAGTATATTCATTGTCTGTGAAAGCTCATTCTTATTTCAGTGGCTTTCTTTCATCACTAGAAATTAATTATTTTAAGTGTATTAATTCTTTCAGATGAACGAAAAATTGAGGTTAATCCTTTAAAATGAAAGAAAATGTGTATTTTTCTGATCTGCTTATATTGGATGAATTATTTCAGTTTTGAAGATCTTTTCGTTAGCATTGTAATTCATATTTTGTCTTACAGAATGAGTAAATATAGTCAAAAGATTCCAACAGAACCTTTAAATGTTCAGCAGACCAAGACTGTACTACAACATTAAGGCACAGAATTTGCAACTTGTTTAACTTCGGTGAGCAAGAGTACAGGATGTATCACTCATTAACATGCATGGAAACTCCCAGTTAGGTACCTTCTGCTGAGTATGATTAATTTCACAATTTAATCAGATTACTTTTAATGAAGTTTACATTTTATAAACTTATCAAGGATAATCATATGCATGTCTTGGTTAGCACAGTTACACCAGAAGAAGGGTGCTTTATCTATTTTTTAACCTTTGCATTTCAATTATTAAGAATAAAATTCAGATTTTTGTCTATGTATTAGCAAGAATTGTAATTGTTAAGTAGCAAAGTATGCCTCATAACTGAACCAATATGTCATTGGAGTATACCTCTAAGTCTTGTCACCAGAGTTTAATTTCATTTTTCCAAATGAACAGCCTAGTTGGTAATCAAAATGTTACAAAGTAATGAGAACATATTTATTATGCGCCCTCCCTCCAATTTTCTCTATTATGGCATTAGTGTAGTTATTGCATGTTGATCTGTCCCTCCTTATGCTGTGAATATAAACATCTATGCCCTTGAAAACTTGAGCTTAAAGCCCTGACAAAGAGAAATGACCCTTTCATAAGCCTGAGGGACTGATGCTTGCTTAAACTACGACTGCATTAAGATATTCTGTCAAGGTAAGGGAAGAAGCTTGGTGCACATATTGCTCAGGTCTTTCACTTTGCTGGAGCAGATTAACTTGTAAAAAAAATGGGGTCAGCTCAAGTCATTGGGCCTCTGCAATTTTGTGTGAATAAATATTTCCTGCCAAACAGTAAGCACTGATACTTTATCTTTTATAGCACATAAGGGTGGTGAAATTATTATATCCATTTCCCTGAGTATGCAGTTACAATGTTGCTTTTTTTCTCCCAAAGTATTGTTCAAATTTATTATGTAGCAGTATTTCCTTTGAAGAAATGGACCACATAAACCAATAGGTTTTTACAGTGTAAGATTTGCACTAAAAATACTAGTTAATGTAAAAACTTTGAAAACAGGGGAGGCTGAGGAGCACTTTGTGGTTGTGTGAAGAAAGTTGACAACACAGAGCTCCTTTATGTTTCCACCTGGGCCTAAATGGTATGTCTTTGCTCATTATTTGTTTCTGCACAAAAGTGCAATAAATCAGGCAATACACAGAAAGTACGAACCTTGTCCCAAATATTGTACAGCTATGAAGAGAAAGATCAAATGTTGTTCCTTATTTCATAAGCAGAACCACTCGACCATTTTCTGCTCATAGAAGCTTCCTTCCTTTGACAAGGAACACTGAAAAGATTTCATGCTGCATTGAAATAAGCTCTTCCTTCTAAGTCTTTCCACCTTTATTTTATCAGTGCTCTTTTTAGTCTCAGTTATTGCATTATTCCATTTACAAAAAAAAAAAAAAGAGGAGAGCATACTTTTCACAAAGCATTTCATCTCTTTTGTATGGACAACATTGTAGTAGATAACTGCTCTCAGAGCAAGTATATTTTTGATTTACTTGTAAACCTGCTTCATCCTCTCTACTAACCTCCTTCTATTCTGCATTTCAAAGTACAACAAACAGTACCACTGATCAGCTGATATATATATAACATACATAAATTATATACAATTTTATAATTTTGTAATTAAATATTCATATGTATCTTGAAAAGGTTGTATATATATGTCTCTATATTGAATAACTATGTGAGTCTCAAAGTTTGCTCTGTCCTTCCTGTCTTAATTTTTTTGTTATGAAACTCATTGTTATTCCCATGGCCTGTTTAATCACATTTGACTGATACACAGGTTTTCTACTTTCCTTTTAAATAAGGAAGAAAATTTTATCAGCAATGTTCATTAAAATATAACTGATGAATTTATTTCAAACAGTATTTATTATTCAATCTCATACTCTTGAAATTATTATTTTTTTTTATTTATTTATTCAAGGCACTCAGTCTTCATTCATGAATTATTCATTACCTGAAATAGAATTTAAAATATTAACTTTTTGCTTCTACCATATAAATCAAAGGTCAACTGGTCAAAATGGCTTCAAACCTCAATCAGTTTAAACATGAGTGGCTTCAATCTGCTTGAAAATTGAGACCAGGTCTACTACAGCGCAATCTAGAGGTAATATTTATTTCATAATTGTTGTTCATGAAAGCAAATCAGATAATACTGAAAATGGTATCTCCATTTAAATAAGTTAAATTCCATAATTTTAAAATATGAAACTTTCAGATTAGTTTTTACTTTTCTCTTTTGTTTCCTTTTTCTTCCCTCAGTTCTCTTTCATTTTTTATTCTTTTTCCATGTCTTGTTTGCAAGATAAACAGAGTAACAGAAATTAAAAAGAAAATGGCAAGCACTGAAACTTTTAAAAAAGAAGTATGTTGGCTCATTTTGTTAAACATATTTTCTTTGGGGGAAGAATGTTGTTTCTCAGCTTTTCTCAACAAAACTCTTTGTTTGATTCCATAAAAACCAAGCGTCATTTTAAAATCATCTTAATACCACCAGTCTCCCTGTTTGTCTTGGAAACTGGAAAAAATATATATGATATCCTCAGATGGAGAGACTTTTGAGAGTGTTTTTGTACACTTCATTGGCAGGCACAGAAGAACATTTATTATAGAGAATATGGACACAGCACCTCAATATAAGTTTTATTTACATTTTATCACTAATACAGGGGAGGATATATGATATTTTCACCAAGGCAATATGGGTAACCTTATACAGAATTACTGTAGTATGTCTAACTGGTTTCATAGTTGCAGGGACAGGGACCAGTTTGTCACTACACGGGTATAACCAAAACTGTGTATTCTACACCGTCTATGTCTTTTGTGATGGACTGTTAATAAATTGATTGCAGCAGCTGCCCAGGGCACACCTGGCACCTCAGGCTACAAGCTGGATGTTAAAGAAATGCTGTGAGGCAGGGGAGTGTTTCTTTGTCTTCACACCAAAGACTGATAACCCCCCCTGGGGAGGCATTAGCACTTTCACATCCAGTCTGAGGGGTCATCTCTCCTAATGGACCATAACGGAGTGGCATAATAGGCAGCTGCAACCACCTAGACCATCAGAGGTTCCAAAAATATCCCAGGACTCCCAGAGTTAAATTACCCATTGTGAAACTTCCTGTTCTGGGGCAGGTACTGAGTGTTCCCACTCAAACCTAAGTATATATAATCTTGGGTTTTGGGACTTCTAGTACCACTCATTGGATCCAGAGGAGGACCAGAACTCAAACAGGATTGCAACTGCCACTCTTGACAGGACTGCAATCATTACTTTGACAGAACTGTGACCATCATCTGGACCAACAAGTTTCCATTTCCTTTTACTTTGCACCCAGGGTGACCACGTGGTGCTCAGCAGAGGGACTAATGAACACTGTTCTGTTCTTTTCCAAGGTGCGGGTTTATACATCTGTCTTTGTGGGTTAAACCCAGTTCTCCCTATATCATTGCATTTATTGTAATCTTTTTAGTAAATTGTAACTCTGACTTGTTATCTCTCTAGAGTCGGGTTCATTTCTCCTGCCAGCTTACTTTTAAACCAGCACACTGGTGAACAGAAATTCACATGTACTGCAGATGTTCTTGGGGGTAAAGGGACATATTTATACACATTTACACATCTGTTAAAAGAGCAGCTGCTTCCACATGCTGAAATCTGTGATTTGTGTTCTTTTAACTGTTCTTACTAAGCCAGAAAAGTTGTGAGTAGAATAATCAAGTATTTGCTTTTTTCTAGATATATAGAAAAAAAAAGGTTAATTGTATTTTTAGAGATTAATTCTATTTATTAACACACTTTATTTTTTTCCACATATAAGCACTCAGATGCCCATCTGAAAGGATGAGCCTCATTAAAGAGATATTTAATAGCCCTATCTTTATTAATAATCTGTGTCTATGCATCACAGTACAGTATGGACCAATGTATGGCATATATAAAATATAAATATCAGTAGAAATAATTATTCAGAACTACTGTAAATGTCAAGGCCAGGGTTCTGACACAGGCCAGCTTTTGGGCAACATTACAATAAAGAGCTGGTTTGCCTACTTTTCTTGGTAGATTATTTAACTTAATCACTGTAAGAGTTGCCAATATGTAGGAGTCCAGGATAGAATAGCAGCAGATTTTCTGACATTACATTTGAAAGCAGTTCTGCTTATGTCCAATTCCCTTCCTTAAACACTTTAAAGAAAAAAACCAACAAATTGTGTGGTTTGGGTTATTTTTTGAGGAGAGATGGCTCATTCCTCTATGTCATATGCAATTCTCACAGGACAGAGAGGAGAATAAGAAGGTTATTAATCGCTAAGATAAAACTGTTCTTTAGCAGAAGAGTCTTTAAAACATTCACACCATTAAAAAAACAAATAAACAAACAGTGCTTTTTGTTCAATATGTCTAAACAACTTCGTACTGCTGAGATCGGAGGGACCACAATGTTTCTGAGGCAGGTTTTTTAAATGTGCTTAAATTGTCTTAGCATTTCATAGCAGTTATTTCATTGGGAGTCATATTTTGCTTCCTGACGTATTCCATGACACCTACACAGTTGAACCTTACTCTTTAAGAAATGCTGGAGAAGCTTCTTCTTCAAGAATCTGACATGAACAAACAGTGAGCAGTTAAATGGCATATATATATATATTTTGTAGCTATGTAATAGCATCATGATCCATAATGGTGGATGATAATATTTGTTTTGTATTTCTTTAGAGACATCTAAAGGGAAGCTACATGGTATCTGGCTTTCTTCTGTAAGTGGGAGAAAGTAAAAAAGAGGAGAAGTTAGTGATTTTTCTAAATCAGAGAATCATAAAATGGTTTGTGTTGGAAGGGACCTTAAAGATCATCCAGTTTAAACACCTTGCTATGGAACAGTACACCTTTCACTAGACCAAGCTGCTCATAAGCCACATCCAACCTGTCCTTGAACACTGCCAGGGATGTGGGTCCACAGCTTCTCTGCACAACCTGTTCCAGTGCCTCACCAACCTCACAGTAAAGAATTTTTTCCTAATATCCAATCTAAACCTACTCTCAGTTTGAAGCCATTCCCCCTTGTCCTGTCACTACATGCCCTTGTGGAAAGTCTCTCTCCATCTTTCTTGTAGGCTCCCTTCAGGTATGGAGGGCTGCAATTAGGTCACCTCGAAGCCTTTTCTTTAGGCTGAAAAAACACAGTTCTCTAAGCCTTTCCCTCTAGGAGAGCTGGAAAGGAAATAACATTAACTGAACAAGGACTTAGGTTCTATTGGGAGGTAGAAGGTGAGAACTTTACACAAGTAAGTGATGGGAGCACACTGCCTGTCTGCTACCCACCAGACTTTTGACTTTCCTCCCATGCGCTCAGTTCTCTTTGATTCACTGACTGATCAGCCAGTCCTGATTTGACCTGGCACAGCTGATTAAAACTCCACTCAAACATCTGCAAAAAACACTAGACTTCTGAGGAAGCTGTAAGAAAATATGGAGACAGAAATTAAGTGAGATGAGAAAGCCAAAACCAGAGGCAGAGGTAAGACTGTTAAGGGAAGACTCTTAGTGGCTCATTGGTGGAGCTATGGGGAACATGTTCTGCGCTGCAGTTGCAGGTGCCCTGCCTGCACAATCTCTTTGTACACAGTGAGTGTTGCCCTCAACAAAGGGACCAAAAGGGATTGATTCTGCTGGCTTTTCACCTGTTCACATTGTTTTCCATGGTGAAGAACTAGTCCATTTAAAATCTAATATTTTGATATACTGGAACCAGGAATATAGTCCCTCTTAACCATCACCATTTACTTACAGATGATTTACCCCAAAATGGTGGATAGAATCATAGAATGGCCTGGGTCAGAAGGGACCTTAAGGATCATCATCTAGTCTGAACTCCCCTGCCATCACGTTTCACTAGATCAGGTTGGTCAGAGCTCCATCCAACCTGGCCTTGAACGCTTTCAGGGATGGGTTATCCACTGTTTATCTGAAAACCTGTTTCAGTGCCTCACCACCCTCACAGTAAGGAATTTTTTCATAATACCTAATCTAAATCTATATTCGTCCTGCATCTGACTGCATTTCTTTTTCCTTTCAGAACAGACTGGCAATGCCTGTCTGGAGTCAAAGCTTTTTAAGCCTGAATATTGCTGATCTCACTGCTGCTCCAGAAGTTTTCTATGCAAGTGCTGCGGAGAGTTGTTTGAGAGCATCCACTTAATTAAGGTAATTGGAATCAGGAGTTATTTATTGCTGCCCACATTGATTTTTGTATAGCACATAGATAAATGATAGTGCTGGAGAAAGTTGTTCTCTGGAAAATCAATTGAACTGTGCAACAAAAAGTCATCTGACTTTTACACTTTAAAATGTTGGCCCATTGGTATTCAGACTGCACATAATCTCATGATATCGTAATGGTTTTGGATACCAAAACCGTTTCAGGCTGATTTTTATCATCTTCCTTTACCAACCATTGCATGTGAGGATTAGGTATTGCACACATTAACACCTTTTACATACCAATTTGATTTTTTTGCATACCTGAGTAAACTGAAATGGCTGAAATAATATATCACTGGTTATCAAAATATTGTACTGGAATTGGTACATCAAGAATATTTAGGAAGCATACTGCTGTCTTGCACATCATTCTGGTGACCAAAACAATGTCTAAATAGTACCAAGAAGAAAAATGCCAAGAGCCATGAAGAATGATTTTGTCCTTTCAAAATCAAGTCAGTCAGCGTTAAATCACTGTACTCAAACTAACCAGGAAGTCATCCTGCATCTTCCATAGCAGCACTAGTATTGAGGGCACACATTCTGAGAAGCTGAGCACAAAATCATGAATCTACTTCAGTCTAATTTTTGTGCTTTTGATGACTTCAGTGAGCTTATGCAGCATGAGAGGAAGAACTGGCCTCAAAAAAAGAAGAAAGGTTAAATTTTGGCTAAAATAAATGTGAATTAGTTAGTAGGAGTAGATTCTCTCACTCTGATCCAGTCCTGAGGATGAACCTTGTCAATTGTCATTTCAGCAAAGATAAGTGAGATACGTTATGACTTCATTGTTCTTGTATGAGTCTGTCCATCCCACAACCCAATTAGTTTAATCTGCTTTTTCTTGATTCATTGGATCCTGGAAATGACCCTGTAAAATCATTTTATTTTTCTAAAATTCATCAGCTTTTCTTAGTGTGTTGATAATATTCTGCAATCTCTTTTGAGCTTCTGTGCAGGCAGAAGTCCCTTGAACTTTTGAATTAATATTATTTATCTTTCTTGTTTGCAACCACAACCCCCTTAAAAGCTTCATTACACTTTTTTTTTAAGATTAATTTAAACTCATGGTGCTGTCTAAATTTATTCTTAGAATTTTCAAAGAAATAGTTTATTCTTAGAGCAATGAGGCGAGCTGGGCAGAGTGGGATTTCTTCTTCTTGTCTTTCCATGACCTATATGAACCAGAGCTATATGTGTCACCACCAACTGGGGTAAAATGGATTTGTGTTACTTTCTGAGAAAATAGAGGTCATTTTCTCAGACTTATTAAGCCAAAAATTCATATTTTCATCCTAGTCTCTCACAGGTGCATTCTTATTCCAGTGGTCCTCAGACTTCTGAGAACCAAGTACCTGCTTTCTCCATAGGCTGAGTTCTTTCTCTGATGCTTTATTCTAACACAACTGCCCAATTACGTGCAGACCGAAGAGAGGAAAAATGCCCAAACTAGCTTAACAGACAGATAAACACCCTTGGGGAACCATTTTTGATTCCAAAGCTTCATTACTCATTCTATAATATCCCATTCAGCTGTTAATGGATTAGGCAGATTGTGGAAGGCTCCAGTGTTCACAGCTAGGCTTACAAACCAGTTTTTCTAAAACTGCTTGTTTTCTTTTTGTCTAAATGTCATCAAGTGTTTTGTAGGCCCTTGTAACTCTTTTTTTAATATGGCTAAATATGCATGTGTGCGTGCATATACATGCATACATATATAAATATATTCACATTCTGTTTAAATGTACTGAGCCAAATACTACAGTTTTTCATGACTTATTTGCAGCTTGTTGTATCTGTCAATAACCGATCACTGAATTATAAATTTAGTACAATTCCAACTTTCTAAGCACACATATGATCCTACTGAGATAAAAATCTGAAAGATTTTAGTCTAGTAGTACCACTTCCATTAAAAAAGATGCATTCTAGTTCACTATAGCTCATCTTGCTTTCTAAGAAATAGCTCGATATGCTCCAAAAAACGGCATTTTTTGCTCAAAGGAAATTTGTCTAAAATTATTTTCGTTCTTAAGTCTTACTTTCCTCTGCTGTTGCTTCTTCTTCTTCTCCTGTCTTATTTACATCTTAAAAAGTAAATTTTGTTTACTTCCTAATGGAAACCTTGAAAAGATCAAAAAAGAGAATTTGTTTCTAGGGTATCAGACAATACCCATCATTCCGCCAGAACCCAAAGACAAGGCATTGGAAAGAATATAAAGAACTTTTGTTGTGCTCTCTTAGACTGTTGTGAAATGCCTGTAATAGGGATTGCCTTTGAGAGCCAAGACAATTATTAAAATCACTGTAGACAAAGCTCTGAGTTGCTGTAGAAATACAATGGGAGACAGCTGGTAGTGTCTAGGTCTGCTAGAGAAGCTATGTCACTTACACAAAGTAGGACTCAGAAGGGTACCAAAAGATGCTACAAGCTTCTTCAAAGTGCTGCAGCTCGGTGAAATACTGCAAGATTTCCCACTGCTTGTTTGATAATTAATCACTTGGAATGGGATGGAACTTAGACATCCAAAGAGAAGTCTGTTACTTTGAAAAACATCTGCTTTCAACCGCTAGTAATCAGAATCCATCACTGCGTTGCTGCTTTTCAGAGCTATAGCCTAAAATTGCACTGATGTGGATGTCTCAAAACAGCTTCTGTCTTAACTAGACAGAGCTTTCTGTATCCCAATATCAAAGCAGGGTCCAGAAACAAGATATACCACTGGCAAAATCATTTTTTGGAGCTCAATCCAGCAAGAAAGTGCACAGTGAAATTCGATGCATCACAGATTGCTTTTTCAGTTATCACTTTCAAAAGGTTATCTGAAAAAGGAGGTTGCGGGGCGGGGTGTAACATTTCTTTTTCTGTGATAGCCTCGTGGCTAGAGCGCTCCTGAGGGAGTGAGTGCTTAGTTCCCTTTTCTTCCTGTGATGTTCAGTTCATGCACGCAGACATGCCTCAGGATCCAGACCATGACTTGTAAACTAGGGTTCTGTGCCTGCTACTATCATTCTTACAATATATTGTGAGGAAGTGGCAGCAGAATTAGAATAAGACTATAACTCCTGAGTCCAGTATTTTTCCAAATAAATGTTTAGATATAAAAAAAAAAGATGTCAGAATACTGAGCTGCAATAAAGTACAAAGAAAGGGCAATTGTGTACTGAATCCTTCTTTAAAACAGAAAAACACGTGCCCATGGAGTATCGTTCACCCCAGAGAACCCAGAGTACAACTGGCAAAAGTAATTGAGTTGAATCTATTTATTTCAACATCTGATTGTCAATTCCAGCTAAGGTTGGAACGGAGTAAGGTATCCCCTGAGATTGATACTATCCCAACAGTCTGTCGAAACAGTGATAGGCACATGGCTGAGTGGCACCTGGAAATCTTGTAGCCCTTTCATCCAGCACCATGGGGAAGAGCTCAGGGGACAGTGACAGCAATTAATTTTTTTACCATCTTATGTTCACACTCTGCAGTCAGCTAAGATTATGTTTTGTTTTGTTGGTTGCTTTGCTTGTTTTTTCTGTTCATTTTATCTTCTATTTACAGACTGCAGTGTCAGAATACGTCCTGCATAGCTGAAACTGAAATTATTTGTCCTGGGATTTGAATTGGCAAGTACCAGAATCACTGGGCCAGAACTGCCTACGATGTATGTTCTTTGCCCAATAAATAGTAACAGATGCTCATCTGCAATAAAATAACTAGAGCATTACCCTACATGAAATATATTGAATTGCACAAAATATGAGATATTTTGAGATTTTTATTAGGACAATTACTTCCTCTTTGCAAAATAAATATATTCAGGAATGAAATTTTATTTAGAAGAAATCTTTAAATTATTGGGTAACTAGATTCTTTCTTCTTCTATAATGCTTTTTAGCCTATCATTTATCTTAAACTCATTTCATATTAGTTGAATAATCTCCATAATACTTTCCTAATACAGCATTGTTCCAAATTTACAAATGAGCTACTTCATGTACAGAGACTTTTAAAGCAGCATTTCCAAAATTTCCTTCCTAAAATCAGATTACTAACATGTGGGTTTGAGTAGTTAGCAACCGATTTCAATACTTTCTGAATACGTATCAAATGTCATTCAATTCAATTACAACTTCAGTGCAGCTGCTGTAAAACTCAGGACACATTTTGCAATGAAGGAGGGTGAATCAGAAAAGTGAAATGAAGCACAGTGTTCCTAACATCTACCTAAGCTTCTAATCTAACTGACACATTAAAATTAGCTAAACCCCCCAAAAAAAAACAAAAAAACCCACCCTTGGTCTTCCAGATCTCTCCTGAATACGTTATGCTTCTCTTGAACGAGATTGTATTTTTCTCTTCCATATTCTTTTGCTACATGACATCCTGTTCCCAAAGAGATGTTCATCATTGTTTATGCAAGAAATATTGTTTCTGATGTGGTATTAATGTCTAAATTATTGGGTCATTGCATTTTTCTAATTTTCCCTAGCAGATATTTACTTAACAAGAAAAATACCAAGAGGATCATCGTTAGCTGGTTTCCAAACACTCTTCCGTTGCCAGAGGTGATTTCCCCTGGAAGTCAATGTTATTAATTGTGACACTGCAAAATGTCAGTATGCCACATCTGCAACACAGCAGGAGGATGCACCAGTGGGGCCCACACCTGACAGCCCAGAGCAGGGACCTGTATCTGCTGGTCCTTGGTGAAAGACGCCATGTATATCACAGTATTATGGTAATGCAGCCTTAGTTTCAAGTAAGAAAGTGAAATGTTGAGCACAGAATATGTAGGAAGTGCCCATAATTTGAATAGTTCTCCACCTGGTCAAGCTCTGAAACCAAGGAACCAGAAGTGAGTCTTCCCTTGTGCCTTGCCTTGGTTGATGCCTTGTCACTCACACCAAAAGCAGGTGTCACACCTGGCAATAGCTCTTTCTACCCAGCACTCTGCACAGCACAGCTAGCAGCAACCATCCAGCTGGGAGAGAAAAAACACAGGATGACTTAATATATTCTTTCATTTGCAAGCCTGAATCCCTTGTTATTTCCTTAAGACAATGAACAAGAAAAACCCTCTGCTCTTTGGTGTTTGTAACCTGGGAGATATGTTAAGACTATGGGCCCCATAAGACGTAGCCTTTCTACCTTTTAACAGCTCTCTAAATTAATCTGTCACTGCTCATTAAATCAGCTACTCATAGCAAACAAGGTCCTGACATTACAAGCCTTCCCCCCAGAACCAGATTCAAACCAGCTTTTAGTTGTTGTGGTTTTGGGGTTTTTTTTAATATCAATACTTACTATACATATAATAGTATGGGCTTTTTAACAGCCACAGACATATTACCAGAGCAGCAGCAAGTTTTACGTAACAGACCTATTCAGCCTTTTGTGTAGAACTAAAACTAGTTAAATACATCATAAGAAACGTCACAGAGCTAGAAAGAAATACGAATGCTAACAAGAGCAGTGATAGCAAACCAGGCAAGCCGTCTTGCAAGTCACTGCTGAGTCAGCACAGACAGTTTTGTTATGATTGATAGGACTGTCAGGCCTGAAAAAAAAATCACTGCAACATCGCTAGACATTGAACTCAAAGAAAGACAGAGCAGCCTTTCTACTGCCTGTCCATTTTCTAAGGGAAGCCACAGGCCATTCGTTAAAGTTCACAAGGTGAATTAACAAACTGAGCATAACTATATTTGTTTCAAACCACGGCAGATTTTGAAAGCCAAAACAGTTTTTGCATGGTACAATTCCCAAATGATCCAATGTTTTGTTTTACTTATTGTAAACTATAAACTGGCCTGACCTTTTTGGTTAAATCTTCTAAAACCAGCAAACTAACCTACTTTAAAGTTAGGGAAAAAGAAATAGCCTTAAACACTTCTGCTTGGCTTTCGAGAGACTGCTACACTACTGCCACACACTGCCAAGGTGAAATGGTACTTCAGCAAATGAAGTAAATAATTGGTGAATAAAAGAAGCTTATGAGAAATTTTACTTTTCTCCCCTCCCCTGTCTTCTGCTAAGGAAGAAAGGAAAAATAAAAGAGCAGAAGCACCTTAGGCCAGTTTAAAACTTCTCTGTGTGGCTAGAGTAATACACTCCATGCTTCTGCTTTAGTCAAGGCACTAACTATATGCTGTTTTCTCTTGCTTTGTTTTTCACGTTTCAGAAACTATTCTTCCCTAGCCTTTTACCATGAGCCAGACAGGAGTGACTCATATGTTCTGGGATTTAAAAGGCACATTCTGTAAGTTAGTGAATCTTACCTGCCAAAAATAAAGCTCCCTCAAGTTTCTTGAGAGATGAGTTGTCCAGGCTCCCTTAATATCCTCATTTCAATCACAGAATTGGTATTTACAAGTGTTTTATTTTTCATTTGTTTGGTATTTAACTTCTTGAACTTCTGAATTTATGCCAAAGTTAAACAGCTGTGTTGTACCTGCCATCAACTCTGTAGAAGAAGGTAAACTAGGAGGAAGTCAATGCTATAGCTATAAATGGCACCCAGGATGTGAAGAAGTGAATATATAGTTGTTCAGTTTTATTGACACTGGGAGGAAGTATGCTTTCAAGGCATTGAATACTGTGGTCCCTGCATGTAGTTTCCCTAATAAGACAATTAGTTAATTGCACCTTACTGCTGGCTCAGAAGTAGAAATCACAATTTCCCTTAATGCAATACTGAGAATGAAAAAAAATTGGACCTGACCCAGTGTTTTTAATGTCCTCTTTCCTGAGCCTTGAAACTCCACTCACTGAAACATGAACAGAAATCTTTCCTGTTGTGCACTGATGTGTAGCCCTCAAAAAGGTGTCAGCTGAGATAGCTGGGATATAATCTCTCCTGGGCACACTGAATTTTACTCTGTGTGAGTTGGCAACTGCTTCAGAGTATGAGAATATGTTGTGTGAGAGAAGAAACATGTAAATCAGAATACAATCAAAAGGGGACCATAACAGGTGTTATTTGGCAAAGGAGCACAGCCTTATATAGGATCAAAACTAATAAATGTTTGCAGTAGGAAAAATGTAAAGTAGCTCAAAGCTCCGCTTCAGGACAGTATTGTGATATGTTTATATTTCAGCTAATGTGTTGAAAGACATGCTAAGTATTATCCTCTTTCTCCTACACTGGGAGAGCAGAATGATTGCAACATCCTTAAAATCATTAAGACTGCGTAACCATACACCATGATGTATGCAGAGCACTCTTTCTAGCACATACGTATGCATCTGTTCCTATTAAAAAGCAATATGATTTTGTACTGGTTGAGGGGAAGAAGTGAAAAGAAATGTTATAGATAAGAATAGACCTGGTATTTTTAGGATAAAGTCAGTGTAAACTTATTTTTCATGCTGTTCCTGAGATTCTTTTCCTTTCAAAGCTGAGCTAATAAGTTCAATAACCCATTGCACACTAAGTTATTCACTCAATTATTTTTCTATTGATTTTTTCCTATTAATCTTTTTTAGGAACTTGGCACAATCATTTTGTCCCAGAAAAGTTACTTCTGTGCAGTGGTTTGTGCAAAGATGTTGCCATACAGAAATCAACAAATGGTAATACTTTACTCCTTTGGCTTAATATCCTCTGGAAATCCTGAAATGGAAGATATGCCAGTAGGGGAGCACACTGCTCTGCCACCACTTCTCTCAGCGGCAAACTCATTCCTTAGGACACCACACGGGAAGATGCTAGTGTTGAAAAATATCTTTTGCATATGAGAAGTATTTGGTCATGTCTATCCAATTTCTTAAATTTCTCATAAGCAGCTTTTGAAAGGAACAAGGTAAGTTTCCTTTCAGTTGATAGACAAAAAGCCCACTGGATTGACATATAAGTCCATGTTGGGTTTCAGCATTACTGTATAAATGCTGAATGAGTCCACTTCAAAGCCTGAACATACTGGATCTCAGTGAGGAAGACAGCATTTTTCATGCCCATTTACATTAATTCAGAACAACTTTTTGTGGTTTTCCTTTCAAGTTCAGGCACTGCCATGTGTCAGCTCTTTAGTCGAAAGATTAACCCAGTCAACCTTGGTATCACTTGGGTGGAAATGTGACATAGTGAAATGCATAAACTGCCTTTGCTCCTATTTAGATTTAGATACTGTTCAATTCATGACATTTTTAAATTTAAAAATTGTATGTCAAATGTGCAATAATAGTATAAAAATCTAACCATTAATTAACATTTTGTCAATGCCTTCAGTGCAAGAATTAATGTAGTTAAATCAAGTATGCTAATAAAAGCCAAGAGAAAAAAAAAAAAGCAAAGAAAATGCAGCCTTATGGAAATTCTGCACTCTGTAGTGACACAAAGGAATTTAGAACATATACCTTCTGGAAAGGGCTTTAGATTTAAGATGAGAGCACAGAGTATATTTTTTAAATACTGTTGTATTTAAATATTCCTGGGTTTTTGCATAACATTTGAAGAAATATCTATGAAATATCAAGTATATTCACATACTTGTGCATATGTCACAGGACTTCTGAGAACAAATGATACTCCAAATCATAATTGTAGGTCATTGCCTGATTTTTTTGGATAGCATTAAATACACCTAAACCATGTCTATTCATGGTATAAAAATAATATGATCTTAAATTTTGAGTAATGCAAGGTGACACAATCAAAATGAAAGACAATGTTTTGTCTCTGAGCATTAGTTCTCCTGAGAACATAATTAAAACATCTCTAAAAACAACAGCAGAGCAGATACATTTTTCAGCTGTACTGTAAAACATACTTAAGCTTAGCTTTTATTGTCCACAGTTTTGAAAGCATGAAGTCCCATTAAACAGAGCTGTCTGACAACTCCATTGTCCTCTCCCACAGGAAAGACACCCACTAATCCAGCTATACCTCATTCTCTTGCTAAAGGACACAGGATGCCATCACACATACTGGACTTCTCCAAGCAGCCTTATCATAGGATCTCACCTCCTTTTCTAGGCAGCATCCAGAGCTTCCTAGCCTATGCCCATGTCACTGAGGGACATAAGTTGGGCCCAAAGCTAAGTATACAGCCTGACTTCAATCACATTGCTTTGGGCTATTCCTCATGATAGCAGATTGCAAAGGAGAGGGGTAGTTGGAGCAGTCCAAGACACAGACAGGGTGACCTAATTACCATGAAGCATAGATGCTTGTGCTTGCTCCTTTGTCTTCATTTTTTTAACACCATAGCTGTATCAGTACATCACGAAAACTATACAGCAATGGGCTTCTGGCTATGAGTTTCCTTCCAGTGTGTGGAGGTTTATTTTAGCATTGTCATCCAACTACCATTCATCATTCAAAGATAAAGTGGCAGGAATTTGCTGAAAGGAGATACATCTAAAATAACAAATAAAGAAGAAGGGGAGAGATTGTTATATAAAATTATTTCCTTTATCTGTCAAATAGAGAGAGAAAGCAGACATAGTCCAAATTTAAAACTGACATTTGGATGTGTTGTTTAAATTATAGATCCTTTCTAGTGCAGACAGATTATAAGCATAGACCTTTTGTTACACTGCAGGTACAACCTGGTATCTGGTGAGCAAGCACTGTAAATGGTCTTAATTTCTTCCCTTGTTTTGATGTCTACAGCAATAAATATAGGTGTCACTTTATCAGCTTTTTTATCTATCTGTGATTCTCATCCTGCTTCTGAGGAATGCTATAGTTCTCTAAATGTCTGCATATGCCTTATGTTGTTCTTAATACAATTGGCTGATGTCTGGTTAGTGGGTTTTTTTCCACATATCTTTGGTTGTGTAACTATGCTTTGCTGCTTGGCTTAGGGGACAAAATAAAAAGAAAAAAAAGGAAAAGACAAAAAAGTATGATTTGTTTTATCACCTTACCCTCTGTTGAATCTTTGCTGAAGTGAGACTCTCCAGACAAATGGTACTCCTCAGAGTCCATAAATTTGTGTTTCCCAACAATTTCAATATACATTAATAATAGTTCAAAATGTCACTAAACTATGTCAGTTTCTTCACCTAGGCTATTTCTTCCACAGGATTACAACATACAGCAGAGTCCACAGAAAAAGAAGGCATTGTGATACAGCATGTGTTTTATGCCTATTTAAAATAACGTATGCCCAAGATGACCTGGCATGCATATGAAAGTTTTCTGTAACTGATTTGATTTTAAGCACATCTTTGTACAGATATTTACTTATCATTCTTTGCTTCACCTTGGAGTTTTAAAAGAGTTCTTAGTCCTAGATTAAGTTCTTGGGCTTGCACTCTTTTTCCCAGAATCACAGAATATACCAAGCTGGAAGATACCCGCAAGGAACATCAAAGTCCAACCCTTAGCTCTGCACAGGAACATCCTCAAGAGTCACACCATGTGCCTGAGAGTATCATCCAAAAGCTTCTTGAACTCTGTCAGGCTTGGTGCTGTGACCACTTCCCTGGGGAGCCTGTTCCAGTGCCCAACCACCCTCTGGGTAAAGAACTTAAGTTTTCTAGCATCCAACTTAAACCTCCCCAAAACAACTTCAGGCCATTGCCTTGAATCCTATCACTGGTCACCACAGAGAAGAGATCAGTCCCTGCCCCTCCTCTTCCCCTCACAAGGAAGTTGTAGTCTGCAATGAGGTCTTGCCTCAGTCTTCTCTTTTTCACCCTTTTTAAATTTTCCAGTAAATTTTCCTCACAGGTAGCATTGCTGATACTCGCTGCCATCATTTTCCTTATCCTCAGGACTCTACCATGCCCATTGCTAATTCAACCAGTGTGGCTTGATAAGAAAATATTGTTAACAAACAATAGAGCACCTCAGTTGGATTCCACAGATACTAAAATTACAATTTGTAAACAAATCCACAAGACAAGTATTCCTGCCTTTTTTCTGTTTCCTCCTTGTGAATATTTTAGGAAATGGAAAATGGTAGGAATGCTTACAGGAATACTGTTTTAATCACACATTAGACCAGGCATAATCTGAAATTTGTGTTTGTTATCATGATTATTTACACTACAGTCTGATAATGGAAACAAACAACGTGACTTATATACCCAGTGAAGACTAAGTAATCCAGCTCAGATACTTGCAACTTTCTCCTCTCATTCCATTTACAAGCCACAGCTTATTCTCCCAGAGGTAATATGCTGGGGGTTTTTTTGACTGCAGAGTGCTGTGGATCAGATCATTACTGCCTGATAACAAAATGATGAAATTTATAAAGCCTTCGGGTATGAATTTAAGCCATTATCATTGTATTAGCAGCCTATAAATGTGATTTGAACAGAATCCATAAAGATCTTCTCTGCTATCAAAAGACATTCCTTTACTCTTTCTTTTAGCTGTCTGTGTTAACTTTACCAAAAGAAGGGGATTGAATACCACAGTCCCAAAGGATAAATTTGGCTGCCCTTTTCCTATAATAAGGTAAAATGAAAGCACATTTGCAACACTTGTACAACCTTCAGAAATGGGAACTTAGCTGTCATCATTGTGGTGGTGACAGATTATACTTGAAGTAGTCCCAAGAAAATTTCTTTTTATCCTTCTTATTCTCAGCTAATCACAGGGAAATGTTCCTGGCTATTCATTTTAAAACACTACAATAACTCTGTAACAGTAAACATTCACTTTAGAAGGATGCAGAAAATACTTTTTTCTTTCCATAGAAAAAGTTGAGTTACTGATGGAAAACAATTGAAAGCTCATATATTTTTCTCAAAAAACTGTTATACTTTAGTTTCAAAATACTACTGTAATACCGCCTGCATCCTTCCTCTTGACAGGCTGTGGTGGTATCTGCTACTGCTCAGTTCTTCTGTCCTTTTGATTAAGAAAGTGACACACCAGTAATAGCAAAGGTTTGCCCCTAGAGAAGGGTACACTTAGGCACAGCTGACCTCTGTTACTCAGCCGTCTGCATGATTGAGTGGGGGTCTAGCTCTGGGATTTTTTTTTACCCTTAAGAATGATAAAAGTTATTTACAGAACTGTAATACAGTAACAAACAAAAAAATCCCAACGAAGCAAAAAATCATCCTTTCCCCCTCCTCCTATACCTCATAGCTCTAATCAATTTTGAAGCCCTATGGGTTGCAGGGAGACAACCTGAATCACCACGGCCTTCTCCACAGACTGCAGGGCAATCTCTACTCCCGTGCCAGAAGCCCCTCCTCCACCTCTTCCTACTTTGACCTGGGTGTCTGCAGAGGCTTTTCTCTCATATATTCTCACTCCTTTCTTTCAAATGCTGTGCAGTACTTCCTTATAATTTCCTAAATAAGTTATCAGAGAGGTACTGGCACTAGCATTAGTCACTGCCTCACCAGTGTCCATTGGTGGGTCCATTTTGGAGCCATTTGAAATTGCCAGTGGCCAACATGGAGGCAGCTCCTAATGTTTTCTTACAGAAGCCACTCCCCACCATCTCCCCCCCACCAAAAAAACCTCAGTCAAAACACTTGCAATGTAAACCAAATATTACAGCTCTGAATGAATTAAAAATCATGTGTAGAGAAAGTGTCACAAGTCATTGAATGAGAGCAGAACATCACATCTGGGAAGAGAGAGGCTATCAAACCCAATATTTTTTGAGAAATCCTCTGTGTTTTCCTCTCAAAAACATTCCCAGGATCATTAGGATGAAACATTCTCAGAATTTATATATATATATAAATATATATATATATATACACACATATATAAAATCAGACTTTCATGTTGCCTGTATTTTATTTTTTTGTCAGATATTCATTGAGTAAATACAAAATGGTCTGCTCACCATTTTTCGACTTACTCAACATGACTTGCTTAAAATCTTCCCCATTATATATTTATGTAACTGTCATTTGTTTGTTTTTTCTGCTCCTTCGCCAGTTGTCAGTGTTATATTAAGCTGATAGAGTGGAAATTTCTGGATAATTAGCGTTGGACACCATCACTTTCACTGCTGAGTGATGATAGATATTTAAAGAGGCACTAAAAGCAGAAGCAACAAACACAGAGATCATTAGGTGCTTGTTGTGCAAAGGAAACACTTGGGCTGCTCTCCTTGAGGGAAGAGAGGCTTGGCTGCAGACTGTGAAATTTTCTGATTTCAAAATGACAAAAAGGAGTTGTCAGGTTTGGCCTGCTTATATCCAGGTTTTGTCTCACAGAAAGGTATGGCTGCATTGGGTGGGACTGGGTTCTTTGTTAGCTTTAGTGTCTGGTCATTTAAACCTATGTTATGCAGGAAAGTGAACAGCCTTCCAAATAGGACTTTGTCAGCAATCTTCTTGTCCTCAGTACAGCATAATAGAAGTTCTCATCTGAATAGGCACAAATGCATTCTGTGGATTAAACAGGAATTAGATTGGGACACAGTAAGTTTTGTATCTAGAGCCAAATATTTCAGAGGGTTTAATATGAGCATGTGTTTTCTGCTTATGTGCAAATCTTGTGCTACTCTTTCACTCTATTAAACTCTACAAAGGGCTGCACTAGAAACTTTGTTATTGATATCCTATGAAATAATTATGAATAAAATTTTTTCAGTGCAAATTTCCTTGCCAATTTTAACATTAACCATAAATAGATTGAAATATTTGACATAGCTTTGGAATCTCCCTACCAAAAAATCAAAAATATTTCATACACTTGTAAGTAAGAAGTGGTGACATGTTAGTAATTTTGCTATTGCTTGAAAGACCTCTTCAAAATAAACAGAATATGTGAAACAAATGTCATTTCGGGTAACTGCCTATTTTTATTCTTCTGCTATTTCTCTTCTTCTTTATTTGTAATACTGAAGTCAGTTTATAGCAGTACTATCTTTATTTCTCAATTTCTGCATTCCTGCTGCTTAATCTTCGTCTGTAATCATGAAATCTCCCTCTGTAGCAAGAAAACACATTGTAAAAAATGTAGGGCTGTGGCTTAAAGAAAGGACAAAAAGCTACTTCAGAGAAAGATATGGTTTCAATAGAAAAAAAAAAGTTTTTAATGATGTAGCTGAAACATAAGAATCTCTGGAGAGTATTCAGACACAGTCCAAAACCTTCAAAAAGCAAATTATTCAGTTGCGACTCGGTGACTTCTCTTGATCTAGTCTGGGTGTACCTCACAACGATGGAGATGGATACAGGTCTCAGTTGTATTAAATAAGAATTGCTCTTCAATTTCTGCATAAGGATTTTGAGCTAAAAGGAAAGAATCTTTTGTCTGTGTCCTAGAAAAGGAACAGACTTTCTAAGATTTTGATCTCCATTTTCTTCACTCTGTCTTTAATGATTTGCACTGTAACATTTTCAGCTTGTATCCCTTGTTCAGCCATGAGCCACCCTGTGCTGCTGGGACTGACTTCCTACCTTTCCAAATTCAGTTCTTTCACAGATTTTTGAAGACCAAAAGAGAAAGAAAACTGTGGAGCAGTGCAGGGTAAGAGGAAGCACTTCAGAGGTCAGCAGTGTCTCTGACTTGCATCCATAGTCTGGCATCCCTGAAAGCCCAAAGGAGTGTTTTACCAGTAATGTGAATGTGAATTTACAGCTAGAAAGATCAGCTCTTTGACATCCTCTTTGTAAACTCAGGTGGAAGAGAAATTGCTGTGTCAACAGAGCTTCTGTGAAACCATAACAATACCTACAAAATCGTTTCATTACTACCATGAGGCCAATTCACATTCATGCTTTGTAATCCATCTTTGAGAAGGGGCACAGTCAGCCTGGTTTGGGTTTCTTTAACACTTCTTTGAGGAAATCCCACTGTTTATGACATGGAAGCTCTTTCGACATGTCTCTGTAAGACTTACTAAGTGCAAGTTTGAGAATATTGGAAGGGGAGGAAAAGGACAAAAGTAAGCTTTAATAGGGCTTGTTAAATCTCTTTAATGTACAGGGGTAACAGTTCTAGATAACTCATCATCCAATAGTCAGAATGCCTAAACTGCTCTGCTTAAGACCCTCTTTTGGCTGAGCACATGATTGAATTGTGAGTGCTGGTTCATACCGGCTCATAACAGCTTTTATGCCTCCTCCTCAACCCTTCCTGGGTTGAACATGAATGTACTCTCTCTTTTCCTCAACTAGGACTGGTCTTGGAGTGTAAAATGTACAGATGAGCCCTACCTTGCAATTTCATTGTTTATTTTTGTTTTCGATCTGACACCTCCTCTCAGTAAGGACAAGGATGGCAGTGTTCATCAAGACTTGACATATTGAAGAGCAGCTCACAAGAGTCACCCAGCTTTTACTCTTCCATCAGAAGTATAGCCAGTCGCTTCAAGCATACCCAACAATCTGGTAAGACTTTTCTATCCATTAAAATACACTGTGAAGTGTTTTTAAAAGAAATAAAAAAGCACTATGCTTTCACCTGTGTAATTGAGCAGCCCAAATATTGAAGTGCCACATGGAATCATAGAGTGAGATCTTGAACATAGACAATAGTGGTAATTTTTGGTATCTGAATCTTAAGATTCAGTCTTTCTCTTCATTAACCAGATCAGAAAATAGGATACTCCTAGGCAGGCAGAAAATCAAATTAGTTTTGGAACTGTTATGTCTGAGGGCTGACTCTGTGGATGTTTTCACATGATAACTTCTCAGAGAATAATCCTGAGAAGGCTTTATAGCATCTCTATATGAAAGCAAACAAACTGAAAGCTTAAAAAAAAAAAAAAGAAAAAAAAAAAAAAAAGAAGGAAAAAAAGAAAGAATTCCCTAACTTAACCTAGAGTTACAGAATCAGATAAAGTAATGTATTGATAACTCGAATGAGAAAATAATATCTTCCTTTTCAATTCCAGGACCACTAATCTCCCTCCATGTACACAGCATATATTTGATTGTCAGAACCAAAATATTTTATGCAAAGGTTAAAAATTAATCTATTAAAAAATACCTAATAAGCTTCACAGGTTTACCTAACCTTTTCCCCCTCTTGTTTTTCATTATCAATCTTTCTCCTGGTTAACAGCTTGAATCACTTGCTTTCCACTGGCTTTCCAGGCTTTTCACTGTTCAAGTGGTTTTAAAAATTTTTCTCTAGAGTTGTCTCCTTCAATTACATTTTTAATATTGTCAGGATAATATGATTTTGTCCTTGTTTACCCTACCACAAACATCTGTCTCTGTAAGTCCAGATACCTTATAACTTTGAAGATTATGGTCTTGTCAGACAAAAGATAGTCTGAACTGCAGTACAGACTAAGTACTTGAGTGCTATCTATTAAAGGCTGGTCTATATGTGAGAAATGGATATACATAATTCTTCAGAGGAGAAAATAGATTTTATTAAATATTCTTGTAGAAGTAATCCATGTTCTTGCATCCCCAAAATAATATTGGTGTTACTTAGGTCTTTTAGATCTTTGGTTATAGTAAACTACTGTCTGCCCTTATGAACTTGTGGACCTTGATACTTTATCTGTGATAACTTTGGCTCACTATACTACAGAACATAAGGCACATGGTTTTAATATTCTTACTGATCTAACAGAGACTGAGGAAATTCAGAATGACTAGTAACCTCTGACTTTTTAACTCTATAGCTTTTCTTTTTTGTACATCTGACAAGGGAAAATCTGAACACTGCTTCAAATAGTAAGCCACTTTTCAAATGTGTTTACTGCAAGGAAAGTACAATATTACCCTGAAAAATTCAAATTAATCTCTTATAATCGGTTTCATAACAGTTAAAAAAAAATTTCATTTAATTGAATTTTTATTTTACATTTGATACAGAGATTAAAAAAAACATTCACTCTTAATATGTGGCTAATAATTTTCTTCTATTTCTTTTCCTTGATAGCATTCACCTTTTATTTTCAAGGTTCAAGGTTCTCTTGTTTGCCACATGGCTATTAAAGACACATGTCTAAGAAACTTTCCCATGAGAAAAATTCTGCATAAAAAGCAAATAAACTGTCATAAAAAAAAAAAAAAGGAAAAAGAAAAAGAAAAACCAATCCGAAACCTATAGGTACTTTTTTTTCCCAAGAAAAACTTGCTCTGCTTCACAACATATCTCATGCTACCTGGCAAGAGTCTTTTTATTATAATGTGTCTAATCCCACTCAGAGTATAACTGATCACCAAGCGAAAAGTTGTGCAAGGAATTTACTTCGAATGCATAATCATAAACTATCTTCTTTAAGCTTCATGCAGATGAGTTTAATTACTCCTTTGCAGTTTATTTGAAAACTTCTGCTCTTCATTCAGGCTGAAAGACTGACATATATTTGCATAGTTAAACATCTGTCTTCAGTCAAAACAATTACAATTGCAATCACAATCACAATTAGGAGTTGGAGCACCTCACTCAAACATCCACTGTGATGATTAAATGGGGTTCAGTTTGTAACAGCAATATAATTTATTGACTGATCTAGGCAATTGGCTCAGTTGTTATAGTTCTGTAAAAATATGTTTTGGTGGGTGTCACACGACAGCTGAGCTTGTATCACAAACTTCTATACTAATCAGTAATATGCACTAACTAGGGTTAGTAACAATTAGTACAATAGTAGTATAAAATAAAACTATCAATGTGTTATTCTGTACCAAGTGAAAGTGTTGGCAGGGTAAAGTAGGCACAGAATATTTTGACTTAATCCTCATTTCTTGAGATAGCACATATAGACAAAGAGATTAAAAGCCTACTTGATGGGCCATTAGGTAACTTAATACAAGCTACTCTGTAACATAGGACATCCAGTTACATGCTTTGCCCTGAGCTGAACTCTGTCCCTTCAGAGTGGCTGTAATTCACCTTTTGCAGGGATAAGAACATGTTTGAAACAAAATTACTCTAATGCAAGAATAAAGATTTCCCAAATTCCAACCCAAGGACATTGGGAAGTACGGGAAGTACCAGTATGTTTTGCTAATATGTTCATTTAGTCAGCAAAAGTAACAGTGAAAGATTTAATGAATTCATAACTGCATAGCTAATTGCCCCCATGACTGCTGCATTCTAAGTACCTTTATTTGCTGGTGGTCAGCACAGGGTTGGGAAAATACTCTCACATTTACAAATTTTCATCTTAACTTGCCAGGCAAACATTTCTTCTCTTTTCATTCCAGATAAATCTCCAAAATTTTCAATATGTTTTGCTATTCCGTGCTCGGCTCATGGCTTGAAAACTAGAATCTATAAATGGCTTTGAAAAACAGGCTTCAGGGAGCTACTTTGACTTTTTCCATGTAGTGTGACAGGTTACTTAAATCATGCAGCATGAGCTAGTCTTCCTCACTATATGATTAAAGTTTTTTAATATCTATAAATATAGGATATCTATAAAGAAGGGGTCATAGACAGAGAGAGATGAATATCCAGGGAGTTTGTGAAAAGATAAGCCTGTTTCCACAGTTGGAAACAAAGGCCTATTTATTTGCATGGTTGCTCACAGTCAGGGTAAGTGTTGTTCTTCTGTTCCCTGAATGATTTTAAATAATGACCTCTTATACTGCCACCTCATAGAGGTGGGAATTTCAACTTCCCTATGCTGCTAGCTTTGAGCCAATTGTCTGCACTTCCCTCAAAATTTTTATTGCTTTTTACATTAAGTCAAAATATGTCCAACTCCACAACTCTTCCTATTTGAGAAGCTGCATGAATCTTGGGAATATGGACTCTAGGTCCAGTTATAGGCTTTACAGATGACTGATATCAAAAGAACATATCACTTGGTAAGATATAAACAAATTCTATTATTTTTTTAGAGTAGCAAGGTATGGTATTAAATGTATAGAAATTTCTGTTGTCTGAAAACAGGCTAAATGTCATACTTTTTTGCAGTATACACCTAAGAAAAATTCCAAAGAAAATTCACATGGATCTCACAGTCTAAGGTCATACAAACCCATGCTTGAAAGAATTGACTATTAGGTCATGTGTTTTGTTTAATATTTATATAAATACTAATTTTCTGTTATTTAATATCTTCTATTGCACATATAATAATTGAGCATTACTTGCAATTACTTATACCTTAACCATGCAGAAGGATTTTTTGCCAAGAAACCATTTTTATGAAGGAAAAAATTCTCTGTGGCAAATGGGATCATTTAGCCTGAGGAATGTTCAACAGAGTAGTCTTCTTACATCTGCTTGCTGTTATTTCTTTTTGGTCCATTTCTGAGCGGTAAACCATTTTACTCAATACATATTGCTTCTCTCACTACCAGGAATTCCTGTTTCTTCCCTTCAATATTAGGTTACCGATGCATTTGAGATGTCTGTTAACAGAGGCAGCTTCAGGATAGTGTTCTGTGAATCTCAAAATCAGCAGTAAGTCCGGTTCCTTCCTTCTCAGGGGCTTGGAGAAATCTCAGAAATCCATGGTTGGACCTCCACTGAAAACCTTAGTCCTGAGACAAGCAAGTGTGACAGAGACTGAGGTGAGTGCATTGAATCTTGATGCCACCCCTCCCCACGAAGCCTGAACAATCCCTTGGCCAAGGCACTACTGCCCACAATCTTCCTGCCCGGCAATACCCACCCCATGGGACAAAAGCTGCTGCACCACTGGAACCACCTGGCCTCTCAAATACACAGCAACACTGGAGTCCAGCTGGCAACAAATATCTCTGTGCCCTTTTGCTCACACAGTATCTTACTCGTACATGTCTGGGGCAGATTATCACTGAAAGACCAACCAGTTTCCCATCTACTTGCTTGCAGCAAGATTTTCCCCTCCTCATCAACTAAGGTAGATTTCTATGAAAACAGTCCATTGAGCTCAATGTCACACAAGCAGCCCACCAACACAAAGAGTGGATCCCCCTGGACCCTATGTTTGTGACTAGACCTCAGGAGAACACCCAACCCCTGCCCTCAGTATCGCCTTTCTGAAATAGTTCCTCTCATCTGTGATTTCTGCTATTTCTTCCTGCCAAGTGGAAGTTCTGTCTAAAGGTGTACATGCTGAGATGTTATTCACAGAGCAAAATGACCTTTATAATGTGGATAAATTCATAAACTGTCAAAAATTACTCAGAAGAGTCCTATTACACTTCTTTAGGTGCCCGAGACCTAAGTACAAGCAGCTTCACTTACTTACAGCAGGATAGGGCTTCATAGGGAACTGCAATGACTACTGGAAGAAAAAATAAATAATTTCTCTTGATGAGCTAACATTAAACACCCTGACAGTTATGAGGTGCAGTTTTAAAGAAATAATTTGATGGGTAAGTACCAAGGATGAAATTCCGCCCTGCTTTCCTTTATTAGGGCCTTACTTCAGACTTCTTGCCATGCTGCAGGACATTCTTTGCCTGTTATGATTCACTCTTTTCATCTTTGAATAAGTAATTGATATTTTCTATGGAGTCATACATTTGGAAAATATACATATACATATGTGTGTATATATATATATAGATAGACATATGCCAAATACACTCCTTTTGTTATATCTAAACCCAGCTTTTCATCATACTCTCTTAACACATTTTGTGTAAAAACCTAATAACAGCCAATCCATTTTTTTTTACTTAAAAAAGAGTAATCACCAACAATTCTAAACACAGAAGGGTATATGCACAGCACAAAAGACTAAGCACGCGGTTACATACTGTGCCAGCCAGTGCTTTTATGGAGCACAGACTATCACTCCAGGAATGCTGGAAAGCCTAAACAATATAACATCATGGTCTTTGTTCTTTTTTCCTAAGTACATGAACAACTTATAGATCTTGCCTGTCTCCCACACCACAGTCTACGGTTATGTGGTGTGTTGAACAGAAGTCAGGCTGCAGGGTAAGGATACAGTACTGCATTATTGCCATCTAATCCAACTTGCTTTCATTGTGTTTGCTTTTACATAGCTTGATTAACAGCTGCCTAAAAGAGAGAAGGGAAGGGAATCCAGCTTTTTGCACTCTAGTGTAGAGATGGATAAAGTCACTTGTTCTTCCCATTTTATTGCTCTCATCCCTTACTATATCAACTCCAGTTCTCACATCACATTGAATTGCACCTCACCCATGAACCAGCAGTGTGCCCTTGTGGCCACAAAGGGCAGTGATATCCTGGGCTGAACTAGGAAGAGCATTACCAGCAGGTTGAGGGAGGTGATCCTGCCTCTCTGCTCAACCCTGGTAAGGCCACATCTGGAGTGCTGTGTCCAGTTTTGGGCTTCTCAGTACAAGAGAGACATGGAGCTCCTGGGACAGGTCCAGTGGAGAGCTGCAAAGTTGATCAAGGGACTGGAGTATTTCCCTTGTGAGGAAAGGCTGAGGGAGCTGGGCCTGTTCAACCTCAAGAAGAGACAACTAATGTCTATAAGTATCTAAAGGTGGGGTGACAAAAAGATGGCTCTTTGTGGTGGTATCACCCAATGGGACAAGAAGCAATGGACAGAAACTGATGCACAGGAAGTTCCACCTGACTTTGAGGAACAACTTCTTTACTACGAGAGTGACTGAGTACTGGAACAGATTGCCCAGGGAGGTTGTAGAGTCTCCCTCAATGGAGATATTCAAGAACTGTCTGGACGCAATCCTGTGCAATGTGTTCAAAGATGACCCTGCTTGAGCAGGGAGTTTGAACCAGATGACCTGCTGTGATCCCTTCCCATTCCATGATTCTGTGATTCTGAATAGTTCTGCAACTATTTCCAGTGCTCTCAATTAAACCATTTTAGAGAAACTTTAAAGTTAAAGGGAAAAAGAGAGAAAGAAAGAACTGCAGCCGATAGATGTTAATTTGTTATTTAATATGAGTAGAAGGAACTCTGATATTTTATTAATAAAGAGTATATATATATATATATAAAATATATATATATATAAATATATATAATATGCAAAAGATCTCCATTTTCAATATCAGGAGACTGGTGATTTGCAAGATTTTATTTCTCTGCTAGGTGATTAATGAAATAAATAGAAGTTGTTCTCAAATAATCTTATGGGTCTGATTATATGGTAGAACCAATTATGAAGACTTTTTTACTGAAAGCAATTAGGTATTAAAACTATGAATTTTTCTTCTTACATTTCCTTAAATTAATTTTTCTATGAGTGATAGATGCAATATTTGCAAAGCTATACCCTTCCACAAATAGATATTTGGGGGCATCTTTTAGAGGGGAAAATGGGTAATATTGTCAGAGACGCTGCCAGCTATCATTGAAGCCACCCACATACCATCGACATGCTACTAGCAATTTTTCCTTCTAGCTAATTAACACCTCAGTCAAGATGTGTTCAGTTTACTTTTGTCTTTTGACTCACCTCACTTTTTTTTTAAACTGTTTAAGTTGGAAGCTTGAAGAAATACTGCACTGAAAGACTATATGTGCAGGATGATCATCACGTGGAGTGGGACCATTCTGTGTAAGAAAGGCACGAATCCTCAACTGATTTTACTGAGGAAACAGTGCCTGTCACATGAATTCAAATGGTTTTCAGTTTCTCTGCTTCAGTGCTGCCTTCTCACAATATTTTCAGATGAAACTGTTCACCCCTAAAAAGTTGCAGCAAGTTTCATCTCAGAGGCTGTAAAGCTGAATTTTTTCTTTGTCTAAAATAGCGCAGTTGCTGCAGACTATTCTTTCTACCATTGATCCTTTTCTGATGAAGATTATTCATAAACGATTTATGACTACTACTTAGTATAATATCTCTGGGGTAAAGCATTGCAAGTGTCCATGGCCTAGTGCCCCCTCACTGACTCTGGATGGATTTTCCACCTCCTCTTGGCTGTTTTTGAGGTCAAAAGACTTAAACTTATAGAGGGAGGGTTTGGAAATTTAACTCGGATAGATAACAGAGATAACATTTTCCTGGGTCATCTCTTTTCGAATGTAGGGTATATGAGAGCTGTCAGGCCTGGATAATGTAGCAATTATGTTAAATCTTGTATTTCTCCAGTTTTGCAGATTTTAAAAAATACTGTCAATTACATATTGTTTGAATAATGGCACCACAAGGAAGAAGAGAATAGTTTCCATTTTTTTTTTTTTGTTGTTTATTGAGCAAGCAACAGTTGCTGCATTCTGCAATGGATAGGGAGAAGTCAGTAAAAAGCAGATAAACCTCTCATCATGTCAGACAATTGCGTATATCAAATAGACTCAATAGTAAAATCAGACCATAACCTAGTTAGAGACAAGAGTAAGAAAACCAGAAAATTGAGTCTTCAAATGGATGTTCAGGCAGTTCCCTTTACTGCAGGCTCTCTCCAGCCTGTGCACTGTGTGAAGTGGGAAAGCTGCAGTCATTCACCATCCTTGGGAAGAGAAAACAAAATGTATATCCCCAAAAGAGCGTGCTTCACGAGCTTCAGGGGGTATTGCTGAGGCTGTATTCCAAACCTGCTTGACAGCGATATGCTCTCCAAAACTCACCTTTCAAACATTAATGAACTGATCTCCACAAACCCTTTGCAAGGCAGGGAATCATTATCTTCCTTTTACAGATGGACAACTGAGGCACAGCAAGATGCAAGTAACTTGCCTAGAGGAAAACTGAACCCAGACCTTTCAAATTGCACAGCACCATTCTCAGAGTATACAGTTCAAGTCTGATATGCTGGGAAATTTATCAGGCATTGCACCAATGGTAAGCTCAAAGTGCTCCTGCTTACCATCTCAAAGCCATGGCTGGATTCCACATCCAGTAGTCATTTCATTCAGAGCAAATTCTTTTTTCATGATGTTTACATTCCTAATATAATGAATTACAATTCCTTCTCCAAAAAGATAACATTGTAAACAGACTTCTCTTTGAACTGACTTGTTAGTCAAAGAACTATCACTTGGTACTGTGGAGGAGTACAGCTCATTTTTGGAGCTGTTTGTCACTGAGGTTGTATGAATGCACAGTTATGTGTGTATTAAAAGTTATGTGACTTCTAGATGTTACTACAAACTCTGTTTTTTAGATTTCCCAGTCTGCATAATAAATTTAATATTTTATGTAACTACACTGGTAAATTGCACTGAACTGCATTGGTTTGGTAACTTAAACTATTAATCCTATTCCCTTAATTCTCACTGTGTGAGAGGCATCAGTCATACTTATACACTTAAGCCTAGAGATTGTTTATCAAAGGATAAAAAAAAATATTTGGAGGAATGATGTGATGATGACCTAACTAATGATTCATTTTTAGTGTCAGTGAGCTTTTGTAATACCTCATATTTGAAGAAATTGTTCTTATTCAGGCAAATAAAAAATAAGCCTTTTCCCCTATGTTTTAGTAAATACTTTTATTACTAGAAGAGGATAAAATGAGCATTTACCAAAGAAATCTTGATGTTTTAAAGACAGAGGAGAGGACAAAATTTCTGAAAACAATTCAGGAGTATCCACTCAGACAATGCTAAACAGTGCAAAGAGAAATGGTTGGTACTAAGGTTTATCCATCATAGAAGATTTTTAAACATTGATTGCAATAGGAATAATCAGGGCTCAAGTTTAGAGGTCAAGTACAGATGGAGTGACAATGGGCTCCAAAATAATATGAATAAGATGAAATGAAAAAGAATACAAAAAACATGTCAGCTCTTCTTGGTCCTTCCTTAAGTAAATGGTAATGCTCTGGTCCAGCAGTATTGGGCTGTATATTGGCAAACTCAGGTTAAATTACTCCACGACTTTATTTAAAAATATTTTTGCCGACTTCACAAAACAGAAGAGCGACTCTTTGCAGTTTTAGAAGTGGTACTTTGTCAGAGCACCAAGACTGAGCGTGGATGTTAGCTCCCACCTTGGCAAGGAGTTTGAATAACACTCCTGAGGCTCTAGCAATGCTGCACTGGGGAGAAGAATTCGATCAACCTTCCTGATCTGGCTTCATATAAGCAATCATGAAACATTATTTATCATACAATATATAAAAACTAAAAGTTTATGCGTATGCATAGGTGTATTTTTGTGTTTATACATGTAAGTTAGGGTGGTTTTTTTACATATTCCAATATGCTTTTATAGGTATATTGTCTGCATATTGTACATGCATATACATATAGACATGTATATACATATACATACAGACATGTATATACATATACATACATACACTTACATACAGACATCAGATAGAAATATTGAAGAACAGACCAAAATTATGTTCATTATACTCCTACTCATTAAACTGAAATTTCCCCTTTTACATTACACATTTTGTGGTCTATTCAAAGTGGAGTAGTTTCAACAGAAAGAACCACACAGGTTATTTTAGAAGAGTCTTTAGGATATCGTTAAGATATTTAGGTCATGACACAACATTTTTGTACCTGAGTTTCCCAGAAATAATGTGATGGTTTAAATGGTTAGAACAAGGACAATCATAACTGCCACTTCCTCTAGAAGTCTGGCAAATCAAAACCCATTTTCTTTGCTTTTATTTTTTGACACTTTTAAGAAAATATTCCTTTTCAAATTAAATAGCACACTTCACATTTAATTAAGTGCCATAATTCATGGCCTTCCTTCAAAAAGAAGAAATTAGCAAAATATCTTTTGACTGGATTATTTTTCTGGGGGCTTTTAACAGTTGTTTTGGTATTAGAGTGGAAATGAAAAATTTGTATTTTCACAGCCCCCACTGATAATGCCAGTAATGACAAGCTAAGACCACTCCATTCACTAATAGAAATAGGAAAACTCATCAGAAAGGATATAATCTATTACAGTGAACAGGGAGGACTCCTTAAGCAAAAGAGAGAGAGCAATCAATACAGTAAAAGTAGAAGAAACACTGCCTGACATTTGCCTGTGATGTAAGTGAAAGAATTGACTAAATTAACTGAAAGCAGAAGACAATGAGTCAGACTGCGGCAGGACTGCAGATGGGGCATTGCTTGTGGGAGTAATATAAGCTGAAGTTCATTTGGCAAAAGTAATAACTCTGGTGTCCAGGGCTATAAGAAGTCACCTTTGCATAGGGTACTAAGGGATAAAGCTACTACAGGTGAATCCAGGCCTTTTCCCTGAGTTTCTTTCAGTTTTCTTTGAGTTCCGTAATGACCATCTGTCTGCATATTCTGAAAAACCTCTCTGTAAAAATGTCTACATCATTGGTGACCAAAAATCTTTTTTTTGCCACAACACTGTGACACTAAACATGACATTTAAACAGAAAAATAGCAAGTGTAGAGGCATATTTCCTTCTTCCAAATAAAACCAGAAAGGGTTTGTTATTCATTACAAGAGCTGCAGCTATGGCAAAGCTACCACAAGAAGATATCCTCAAGTTTTCTAACCTCATTTTCATTTCAGTAGAAAGATTGTTAGAAAACTTATGAAGAAAACATCAAGACTTGGTACAGAGACTGAAAGAAAGAGAAGGTAATATGGGTGCATCAGCTTTGGACATCCCATTCCCAACAGAGGATAATCTAACTCCTAGGTTAGTATCCCACTCAGTGCAATGGCTGAGCCACCACATGATCTTCAAGGATCAGTTACTACATTCCTGCCTAGGGACCAACAGACACCAAGCAAGACAAAATTCTTCTGAGACCCCAGAACTGCTGGTGATGACTCGTGTACAGGGACTGAAAGTACTAAAGTCCTAAGCAAAGTTGATGAAGTTGGGGTAATGAGCTGCAAACATATTTCATTTGAGATTCTGGTTGCTGACTCTACATTGCAATAGGACTGCCTCATTACATGTAGTGGGTATGTCACAGTTTCTGGAACCAGGGTGCAGCAAGCATTGCTTCCCCACAGCCTGCAGGTCCCTCAGACTTCTTGGCCCTGATGGAAAAGTGAAGCCAGGGGAAAAGACTCTGCATGATCAAAAAGATAAGCAGCAACTGATTATCTTTCATACAACTCTGCCAGTTTTTTAGGAACTTATTTTTAGTATCTTAAACTTCAATAAACTAAAGGCATATTTTCATTGGTATTTGTATTTGGGGCTTCACTTCTGCAACAAATCTCCTGGTCATTCCTTCAGGATATCGTATGGAAGTACTGTCATTATTGGCACAAAGACTGTTCCTGGAACGTTCTTATTTTATATAATATTCATAGAAGCATACAAACTTAAGGATTTTGTTTGAGCAGTCATATTCAGACCTATGCTATCCCTGACACCTTGTCAGGTAATACAATTTGCAAAGATCCTTCTCAAAAATCCATTGAGGTTTTTGCTTCTCTCCTGTTAGAAAGATTTTTCCAGAATTTATTTTGGTGATTAGAAATTCCACTTTTCTGTGATCATACCAACTTGTTCCAGTGTTATTCTTTAATTTATATGGTTCTTTAGACCAGCTTGGTCCTCCAGGGATGCAGCAGACACTTTTTCTTCCCTGAGATCTACACATATATTTATAAGCAATAGGATTGTTCCTTAGTTTTAATTACACTATTATAAAGAAGCATTAAGCCTCCATATTTCTATACCTATTTATATCTAGGTTATATCTGTACTTAATGACCTTCTTGCATGACAAGGTCTCCACTCCGATGATCCATCAGAACCTTTCTAGGCTTGTAAAAGTTTGAAATAATGTTTCTGTAAGGTGAGAAGAACATAGTGTAAGAACAACCATACTTGTTCAGACCATTTGATGTGTTATCCTGTCTTCTGTTGTGGTTTTTGGTGGCCAACAAGGGAAAAATAAGAAACATATTTTGATAGTTGATCCTTTCCGTAAGTTGTCAGGTAAGATGATTTCTTGACTAAGTCAGCTGCTTCCCACTTAACAACTCTGAATATATCTCATCCAAGGATATTGGATGAGATATACCCAGCCTGGTTGTCTCTTCCCTAAAATAGTGTTTGAGTTGTCTATATCTGTAGTACTACGTCATTATTTGAACTCTTATTTCAAAGAAAAGTATGTTTAAATGCAGTGCTTAACATCATTTCAAGCAAAGGTTATACACTACTTATATTTTTCATGAAATTTTTATATAATTTCAAAACAGTCTCATAGAACTGAGAGTGGATGATTCAAAATTTAGCCTGGGGTAACTCAAAAGAATGACAAAACTTTGTTGTCCTTTCACTATTCTCCTCCACCTTATGAGTATAAAAGGCAACATGTAAAGTGCTATTTCAAATAATTTCAAATGGGAAATAATCAGTGGAACGTGAAATTTTTCAATGAATAAAAATCATCCTAAATTTGCAAAACTTATTTCATATTTTACTATTATTATTTCATATATTACTATTATTATTTATTTCAATGACCATATCATTAACATAGAATGCCATAGAATGAAGATGTCAACAAATATAGAAAGAACAGTTTGCTTTGGACCACAGATTTCTAGCAACATTCTGACATGTCAAGACTTCCTCTTAACCAAATGTTTCTCAAACCTGTTTTTACATAGTTGTTTAAAATTCTCATAGCAGTTTTTGGATTTGCCACAGAAGATCTCTGTAGAATTATTTTTTTCCTTTTTTTTAATTGGAGCCTGCATGCACTAGAACACCCTTTTCCAGGCTCCCTGATGCTTCTTGATGTCTATATAAATGAAGAGGGCTTAGCAGAGAAAAATATTTGAAACTTCAATTTTGCTTGCAACTTTTTAGCCCTGTCATCATTGTATGTGTGGAGACAGCTGTCATTAGCTATACCACAATATATGAATGTGAATTAAGTTCTGTTTTGATAAAATCTCTGCATTTCTTTTTATGAGTCCTGAAAACAAAAATGGTTGTAGTGTTGAGATCATATATCTGGAGCCAGAATGCCTGATCAACTGGAGTAAACTTTGCTCTATAGGCTTTAGAGATGCAGCTTAAATAACTTCAAACCTATTTGTACTTTTGTGTGCCATATAATACTCAACCAAATAGCAAGCACAAATAACATTGCTATATTTTAGGGTCATGGTCAGTCAGACATTTAGAGGGCTCCTTGTCAGGGAGAGGAATCACAGTCCTTAAAAGCTGCCAATGTCACCTTTCTGTGAAACAGTCCTTCTGCTTCTCAATAGAGAGGACCCTAGCATCACACCCAGTAAAGCAGATGCTCATATCCCCATGACAGTAGTGGGATCTTTCTATCTTGAAGGAAGAATTCCCGTCTTCATACTGTTACTATCAACTTATGTGAATAAAAATCCTGGCTGAACAAACCATGGAGACAGGGGGTCAGTGCAGTTTCTTGGAGATATTTGTGAAGCTGGGAAGAGGGAGGGAACACTGGTTATTGCTTAGCATGGTAATTTTTAAAATCAGAAAGGAAGGTGGGTACACTGATATTATCTAAAATTTAAGGATTCCTTTTGGAATGGGTTTCTGTGGCTGGATTTTGGTAGTGGGGGGGAGCTACATGGGTGGCTTCTGTTAGAAACTGCTAGAAGCTTCCACTGTCTGGTGGAGCCAAGGCCAGCTGACTACAGGATGGACTTCCTGCCACTGGCCAAAGCCAAGCCAATTAGGAGTAATAGTAATGCTTCTGTGACAACATATTCAAGAACAGAAAGATATTGCCCAGGAAGAATTCCAGCCAGGGAAGAGCAGACTGAGAACATGTGAACAACAGTGTAGACACCAAGGTCAGTGCAGAAGGAGGGGCAGGAGGTGCTCCAGGCGCCAGAGCTGGGGCCCCTGCAGCCCATGGTGCAGACCATGGTGGAGCAGCTGTGCCCCTGCAGCCCATGGAGGACCATCGGGGTGCAGAGACCCACCTGCAGCCCATGGAGGAGCCCATGCTGGAGCAGGTGGACGCATGAAGGAGGCTGCGACCCTGTGGGAAGCCCAAGATGGAGCAGGGTCCTGACGGAGACCTGCAGCCTGTGGAGAGGGAAGCCCACGTTGGAGCAGGTATTTCCCCTGTAGGACTTGTGGCCCCTGTGGGGGACCCACATCGGTGCAGCTCATTCGTGAAGGACTGCACCCCACGGGACAGCAGTTTGGGAAGAACTGTTGCCCAAGGGATAGATTCACGTTGGAGAAGTGCATCAAGGACTGTCTCCTGTGGGAGGGACCCCACAGGAGCAGGGGAAGGACTCCTCTCTCTGAGCAGCAGCAGAAACAACAATTGACTGCAACCCCCACTCCCCGTCGCCCTGCACTGCTGGGGGGGGAGGAGGAAGAACATGGAAGGAAGGAGGGGTGGGGGGAATGTGTTTTTATGATTATTTCTCACTGTTTTGTGCTTATCCTGTTAGTAATAAATTTAAGTAATATCCTCGCTTTGAGTCTGTTTTGCCTGTGAAGGTAATCAGTCACTGACCTCTCCCAGGTGTTGTCTCTACTCATGAATCCTTGACTGGTTTTTTCTCTGTCCTCTGTCCAGTTGCAGAGGGAGAGTGAGAGAGTGGCTTTAGTGGGTACCTGGCATCCGGCAAGGGTCAACCCAGTACACTTTCTTAAAATTAATGTTCAGTGTGCTAATTGCCATTTATGGTAATAGGGAAATACCAATTTTTTATCTAAGTTTGTCACACAGGTGAAAGAAGTGTGTGGTTTATCAGCTTAGTGTTACCTTGGCATCAGTTTATGGTAAACTGGAATACTTGAAAAATAAAGCAAAATATGTAACAAAGTTCATAAAAATGTGCCTCTTGTAATAGAAAAAGCAATAAGATTTCACATTTAACTTTAATATTTGGGATGAAACAGTAAAGACATTCCTATAATTCCAGGAGCACGTACAAACCCCAAAGGGTATAATTCTAATTAATTCAAACACTGTGTCTGTGCTTGCTGCTGCTGCTTCTGAGCTACCAATGCTAAGTTATGTGCATTTTAAATGAATATTTCATTTTCTGAACTGCTTGTTGGCACAATGCATGTAATAGCTATTAGCGATATTACTCAGTATGAGACAAATAAACAAAGTAGTTGCCTAAGCAAAACACATCTTGATAGAGGAAACAGAGAGAGAAACTTCAGGAAAGAATTGCTGTTCAATGCATGATATTTCTAGATTTAATTTTATTTGAAAGTTTAAAGGAAGAATTCAATATGAAGTACTCATATGGATACCATCTGAAGTTGTCTTAATATTATCTTGCAATCAATATTTCTCATATGATTAAAGGTTGCAAAATCAGGCTAAAAATCAAAGGAAAGATAAAAAAGTAAAATCAAAATGATCTAGACATTCTGTCCTCCTACTCAGCTTCTGCTGATACCATTTTAGAAAAGAGAAAAAAATTTTCTTTACTTCCAGGAAGAAGGACAGAGCCTATTTGCCAATTAAAAGTATGAATAAATAGCTAGAATCAACACAGTTGTTAGTTTAGAATTGACATAGGTGGAACAATCAGTTCCCTAAAGTCTCTAGTGCTAAATATCTACTGGGCTTACAACAATTGGTAAAGTCGGTAATATAAAGGTATATTAAAATTCCTCAAATTATATATATATATATATATATATACACACATATATGTATGTATATATACATATATGTATATGTATGTATTTGATAGCTATAACTTATATACCATCTATAACCTTCAAAGATCCTGTTTTATTGATGTATATTTCATGCATTTTTGTAAGCCTTGATACTGATTGTAATATTTGATACGTATATATGTTTTTGATTCCCTTGAAGTCCCATAAAGCCACAGCTCTTGGCTTGGTATAAGACTGAGTTCAGCTCTGGGTTCACACAGGAATTTTTGTCGTATCAATATTTTAATGAAAATCCAGTATACATAAGGGCAAATTTTAAACTGCTCAAAATTATATTGTGCAGCTGCTGTAGATGATAGGCTATACCATCTGTATATCCTTACCAGATTCAGCAATCCAGAATGACTGGCAGACTAATTATAGTTACAATTTTTGAAAAGTGAATGGACCCTGATCTTAACTATCCTATCAGCCACTGCTATTTTCTTTCAACAATAATTTGAGTCTGTTGTTATTAACACCATCAGCAATGATAAAGTTTCTCGCTTTAACTGATCATCAGCTTTTCAGAATTTACAGGTTTTGACTAATGAAAATCTGTCCTAACTTTTGTAAAATGTCTAGTTCAATGTTCACTTTGAAGTATATAACATGAAGACGTGTATCACATGCTAAGAAATCTCAGTCACATTTAAATGACATTGGATACAGTGAGCAATACAGGAACAAATGTTCCTTTTATTCTCAACACAGTGTTAAGAACGACAGACAATCTGCTTTATTTACATATGGCATTTCTTTAATGTATTTTTTATTCTCTTGATTGTCTGGCAGTGACTTGTGCTTGAGTTATGATATTTTGCATACATAAATGCTGGAAAAATAATTTGCGTAATGCTTCTCGCTGAATGTTTCTGTGTCAAAAATATGGGACTATTCAATGTGTTTTCAACAACATGCTCATTGTGGATGTCATTCAAAATGACAAAACTTCTTCCTTGTTTTTTTTCTTGTGCTTGTATTTCCAGTATTTCCTCCTACAGAGTGCATTAAATTATTATACTCTGCAAGGAAACCAACTAAATAGAAATATCTGTCCTATGTGTGTGCATTGCATTATCTAACAGAGGAATTAACGTGCAAAACCAGGCAGTCAAAAGTTAAGAAAATCAGGATTAAGGATGTGTATTTAATTTCAAATTAGTTCTTTTTTTTTCTTGTAACAAAGATTAATTACAATAATAATTACAGTATCACACAATGTGCAAGCCTTGCTTTGCACTTCCACCTATGAGAGGGCAAGTGTAAAATCATTAATTTAGAAAATGAATGAAAGTTCAGGATAAATTTGGGAGTGAATTTAACCATAAATATAAACTATAACTAAAATTAGCAATCCAAAACCTCACTGAAGTATTCTAATTCTGTAAATCATGACAAAATGTGAATTTTTCTCCCAAAATTTAGTATTTGTCAAGTTTATCAAGTCATTGGAAGTGCAGTCATAAACACAGTTAGATAGAGCATCTGGTCTGGAAACCACCAGCTCCTGCATCACTCTTCTGTTTTCACTTATGTAAGAGGTAGAATTAGAAGACTCAAGGGAGAAAGGAGGTAGAACTGGACACTTTTTTATTTCATTAGTATTAGCTATCAAAATGGCCTGTCATGCCCTGATCTCTACTAAATGCAAGATTTACAATCTGGACATGCAATAAAGTCTGAGACAAATGAGTCCAGCCCTTATGCTTTTCTGAAATGTGAAGCAATGAGGATGGTATTAGCCTTAAGTGAGCCTAAAAATTACAAAATACTAATCCATTGTTTTCCCAACTGTTGTTTAAATTGAAGCAGAAGTCTGAGGGCAGGGTTTGTGTTTGTTATTTATAGATGTGAAGATATTATTAAAGAATATTTCTACTGTGTTGAGGTCCTGACATCCTGGGTCTGAAAAGCAAGTATTTGGCAAGCTATAAACCAAGTAACTAATTTAAACCAAAATATTATCTAAATGGAATCAAGCACAATAAAATGAGCCAAAAATCCTGGACTCTCTCTTTGATACTTGTTAGACATGGAATGTGTTAGCTTTTGTCTGAATGAAAATCAATGCTTTGACTTTTTTTGCATTCACATTGGGCTTGTTCTAAGAAGAAAGTTACGCACAAGAAAAAGGGCGTGCAAGAAAGCAATTTGAAGTTATTGGGGCTGGTTTTGCATGTTTCTTTATTGAGCTGCTGTCCCTTTCACCAAGTCAGAAGATTTGTGAATACAAAAGAGTCTGGGGGCAGAATTTTTATTTCTGGTACATTTCAAACAAATATTTTGACAAATTGAAGTACTTTGAAAAACAGTCTTTTCTCATGCGTTCATGTTTTCTGAGCTATCCTTGATAGGTTCATATAAGCAATTACAAAAGCAAATGATAGATCACTCTGGAATAATTCCAGAGTGTGGACTGAATTAATTTTAGATATGACAATAAATAAAAGAAAAAATGAGGCAAGTTACTGAAAGTAACAGAAAAACAGGAAAACACTAAAGAATGAGGAATACTTGGCTTCAGAAGCTGTTCTCTTTTTGATGTAATATATTAAGCAAACAAACATTACATTATCCATGCAATTGGAAACATTCAGGACAACAGGAAGGATGCGCCTGCAAAGTTTCATTAATAATATCACAGTAACCATACTTGTATCAGCTAATACTTTAAACTGTCTAAACCTATATGTCCTAACTTTCCTGGACCTTGATTTATTTACATATGTATTCAGATTCAGATGTACTGCTTGTCAACATCCGTTCACCATAGGGAAGAGAAGGCTTTGGGGAGATCTCATTGCTGCCTTCCAGTATCTTAAGGGGGCTTATAAAAAGGAGGTAGAGGGACTTTTTATACAGGCAGATGGTGTCAGGAAAAGGGGCAATGTTTTTAAACTGAATGAGGACAGGCTTAGATTAGATGTTAGAAAGAAATTCTTTACTCAGAGGGTGGTGAAGCACTGGAAGAGGTTGCTCAGAGAAGTTGTAGCTGCCTCACTCCTGGAAATGTTTCAGGCCAGGCTGGATGGAGCCCTGAGAAATCTGATCTAGTGAGTGGCATCCCTTTCCATGGCAGGGGGTTGGAACTAGATGATCTTTAACGCCTCTTCCAACTGTAAGCCTTTTATGATTCTATGATTCTAGAGTAATGGGGATTTCAGCTGATGTTTGTGTACTATGGACTCCCGCACTTTGAAATCATAAAATCTTTTAGGTTTGAAAGAGCTTTTAAGATCATCAAGTCCAAACATCAAAGTAACACCACCACCAAGTTCATCATTAAACCATTTCTTCAAGTGCCATAATCACTTTTTTTTTAAATACTTTCAGGGATGGTGACTCCCTCACTTGCCTTGGCAGTCTGTTTCTGCTTTACAACCCTTCCTGTGAAAAAAATTTCCTAATATCTAATCAAAACCTCCCCTGATGCAACTTGAGGCCATATTTTCTCATCCTGTCACTTGTTACCTGGGAAAAGAGACTGACACCCGCCTCACTACATCCTCCTTTCAGGTGGTTGTAGAGAACGATAAGATGCACCCTAAGCCTTCCTTACTCTGGGCTATACAACCCCAGCTCCCTTAGCTGCTCCTCATAAGATTTATACTCCATCCCCTTTGCACACATTCCAGCACCTGAATGTCTTTCTTGCAGTGAAGGGACCAAAACTGAACAGAGGACTTGAGATGTGGCCTTACCGTTTATTCCAGTTAAACACAGTGAGAAGTATTTTGTCCTAATTACATGCCTATGCTGGTTCTCTCTTGACCCTGTGGACATAGAATAAAAGGCCTGAACCTATCTCCACACATGGTTTAGTATTTTGATGATAAACTGCGACATGGACAGAAGGTCAAGGAAGGGTTATTGCTAAATTTTACTACATTTTCAATGTGACTGTGTTTTACCTTTAATTTTAATTTCCTAAAGTTGGAATTGAGATTCACTGAACTTTATAATCTCTCAATGCTGTGTCTAATACTTCACAATAATAATAATGTATGCATATAAATATCTATATAAAATCTTAACACTTTAGAGTGTCAGAGGTTGAAATCATGCACTGGAGTTTGCCTCCATCACAAACTGCATCACTCTCAATCCTGCTGACCATTGGATTTCACAGCTCTCTCAGCCTGGCAGGGCAGCACACAGCAGCTCCTGCACCTCTGCTGCCTTGGACTGACTCACCTTCTCTGACCTCAGAGCTCTTTTTGTAAAGCACATCCCCAACATTAGGTAGGGTTTTTTTGTTTCCTCAGCTTGGCTTCCTTTTCTTTCCTCAACATTTCTTTTACTATTTTTCTCTTGTCACAGGCCTTGAAATGACCTCACTTTATTTTCTCACCTTCCTATTTGTCTCAGAGACCTGGTTGCCCTCCTGATCTACCCTGCATCCTTCACTTATTTTCTCTCTTTCTCTTCTCAGTAACTTTTCTGTGTATGGATGCATTAACAGACATACTGGGCTCTAAATGTAAAACAGGAGAAAACTACACTGCCATAATCTCTTGCAGACAAACAGGCTACATATAAGAAAAAAGGAAGCCAACTCACACCTATTTAGAAATCTGATACGTATTTCCCTCATTCATTGATGGGTAAGTTTTTTACTCTGAAGGTCTTGCTCCAAGGACCATTTCATGATGGTCATAGTTTTTATAACAATAACAGCTTGTCTTACCACAGGTTAACCCATTCCTGCATCCCTGCTCTGAATCCCTTCTGGTCTTTACCTCATCACAAGTTATTTTTCAAACTTTTTAATAACCCATATTAGCACAGCTCCAGTTTATCTATATTATAGCTGTCATCCCACCTTCTTTTCTCTCACCTGTAAATTTCTAGTTTCTTTCCCTGTAGACTTTATTTTCCAGTTCCATTTTAGGTGCTTTCCAATACAATTCATACTTATCAAAAGACTTTTTTTTAAAATCTGCATGGATTCCTCTTCACTAAACTGCAGAACCTGTTCAGCTTCATCCATCTGGACCTGTCAGCTGTCTTAGTACTATCAGAAACAGTCTTTCTTAAAATAATATTCTCTGTTGGTGCCCATGACACTATCTTCTGATTTTCATTCCCTTCTTCTCTCTCCAACTGTTTGTTTGGCAGCCTTTAGAAGTCCTCTTGTCATTTTCATTTGCAGCTTCTGGTTTTTCATCTTTTCTGCTTCTATAGTTTAGTTCTTGGCAATGTCCAGCCACAAAAGAAAAAAACCACAAACAAAACCACAAACAAAAATAAAAAGACCCTACAAATCCACACTAATTCTATCTCTGATATATGAACTTGGATTTTTATCTATTACCTTAAACTCCTCATTACAAAAACAGATCTCTATGTTGGCCCCATCAAACTGTGTACAGAAGAAAGTTGTTGAATATGACGATCACCAAAATAAAACAGTGGGAAAACTAGGATGTGTGCAGAGTGGGAATATATTTTAACAGTTTAAACTGAAGAGTTTAAATTAAACAGTTTAGAAAATCAAACAATTTTTATCTTGTTTCAATACATATTGCTGACTGCCAGTAGAAGGAAGAGATGGAAAAATAATCAGCTGGACACACTGTGCAGAATATTTTGAATTTCTGAGTGATCTCAAGCCCTCTATATTATTAGTAATAACAGTCATGATGTGCTGTGAATTTAGACAGGGCAATTCAGGAAGTTGCTGTCACCCCACCTTCCTGCCAAACACTTCTGTCACAACAGTGACAGAAAAAGTGAAAATATATTAGCAGCTGACATCTTATCTTTAATCACAAGCAGGGCTGGGATCACAACAGTACAATAGGCTGAACTGTAGTGAGGAAGGCATGCAAACACATCTGCTTCTGCCTTACTTTCTAAAACATCCCTAACTGGTGGTGAAGAGGAAGGTGGATTGCTAGGGGAACAGGATTGTTTTAAGTCACAATGATTGTTTGCTTTCCTGAATTTGAGTCATAATATCACCATTTCTTACTTTCACACTCTTCTCTGCTACCCTCAAGACATCAGCATGGCTGCCTGAGTCAGTGCTGGGGCAAGCACATGAAAAGGGCAGCCCACACGTATGGTGTCACAGAATTTTTCACAGCCTGGTGTCCACCGAGGAGAGGAAAGAATTTGTGCTCAAATACCTCATATAGTGATATAGAGCACTTTGAGTCTATTCTGTGCTGTCTGACCCGAGACAACGCAGGTGAACTTGTGCCCTGGCTGATGCAGCACGAGCAGGGTGCTCTGCTGCCAGCCCTCCCAGTGCCAACAGAGACATAATGCAGTCACCAGTAGATTATTAGCACAAAAACTAATTATTAAAGTTGTACATCTTTTACAGAGCTTAAAAATGGCAATGACTTGTAGATAGCGCTAATTAAACCTAATTTCTTTATGTGTTTGCACTCATTAGCACTCATTGCTGAGGAATTCATTATTTATCTATTAAAGCAGTTCCCCTGTTCTTGGCATAGAGTAGCACGAGATGAAAGGTTAATTTTTGTGTGTTTAAAATTCAGTGAGGGGAATGTAAGCACGGAAACATATTTCACCAGTGAGGCAGCAAAACAATAGCAAATTCAGCTGCATAGCAGTATTCTTTACTTTTTTGACTAATAAGAATTCATCATATTGTGGAATGAAATTAATGGTTTGAGTCATTCTTACAAGGTTATGTGATAAAAGCTCATCTGTATACTCAAAAAGAAGCACAGAGGCGTAGCTGTTAAAAAGTCCCTGGACTTCTGTTAAAGATTTTAGTACGAAGTGATCTCCTCCCTGCCCCCTCACACAGCAGTTCAGTTTGGTAGAAATACCTCATGCTTTTGGAGTGCTGCTGAGAGCTGCAGACTTCCCAGACAAGGATGCAAGAGTTTGAGATAGACCAGTGAGCCAGCAAGAGGGAAAGTAGGAGGTCTCTGCTTCAGGCCCTGCATCTTCTAGAAGAGACATGGTTAGATCCTTTAAAGGCCTTTAGGTTAGCGCTCTTCCAAGAAACTGTGAAGATTGATCACAAATGCAGAGAAAAAAAATCTGAGTGAAGGATGGCCATGTTTAGATATTTGTTAACCTAACTAGTCCTTCGCTCAAGGCAGTGGAATAAACCGATCACTCAGCATGTGAGAAGTGAAGTGTCGAGAACAGCAAATGAAGGCAATTGATAAATGATGTCTTGGAAGAAGCAAGCCACTCCTGCAGAGAACTAGGCCAGAAGTGTGGTTGAAAAGGGAAGCTTAGGGCTGGTGCTGGTTTTGAACTAAATTTGCATTCGCTTTCTCCAAGCATCTGTCATTTTGAGAAATTGAAGTGCACTGCTTATTCTCAGCACTACCCTTTGGTTCACTGTCATTGCATCACATGATATTAAGTTCATACTGCAGAGCTCCTCAAACAGATCACACAGTTCAAATTATGAATTTGAGAGCAGAAAGTTGACACTGAAGTTTGTTTGCTGCGCTTGCTGGAACTCAAAGAAATTTTAAGATTTTTTTTGCTTTTTAATTTTTTTTTTCTAGTTAGGAAAATGAAGCATTTACGTGACAATGGAAAGGAAAGTATTTTGAAGTTCAAGGGTTTTTTGATAAATGACAAAGAGAATACTTAAAGCTACTATTGCACTTTCTTTGCAGTCCAGTGCTATTTGTACTGAAGAGATTATTGTTACTGGGAATGCGTAAAACTCACTGTGTCTGATTTTCAGTGAGAGAAATCTAACATGCTCAGAACACAACATTACAAAGAGCCAGACCAACTTTTGCATAACACATACTTGGCAGCCCCTGGTGGTCTAGTGGTTAGGGTGCAGGACTCTCACCGCTGCGACCCGGGTTCGATTCCCAGCCCCCCGGGTAGATGGAGCTCGTCAGCCCTGTGAGGCAATCCATCTAAGAGAAGGTCACTCTAAACAAACCTACGTCCTGAGAACCTCACTGCCACTGTCCAAGCTTGCTCGGCCCCGGCAGATGAACCTCAGGATTAAAGGGTGGGCTCAGTTCAGCGCACGCTGTGTCTCACCTAAAAAATCCACTGCGCAGGCTCGAAGGGTTAATGACCTTTCCCAAATCTTCACTCGTGAAGACTGGTCATTATATATATATTATATATATACTTGGCAGCCATTTTACTTGCATATAATCTAATGTGTGATGCCTTGAAAATGTTGAAAGGGATTTCTTATACACTTGTTCTTGTAAAAGACAGCAATATAAAATACAAGAGCATTATTAAAAGACACTGAGGAATCAAGTAATCAAATAGTCAAGCTGTCATGCTATGACTGTGTTTCTTGTTGGGAGACGCAAAACATGGCACGTGAGCTTTGACTTCTTTCAGGTATGAAATTTTCTTTTTTTAACAATCAATTTTTAAGTTTCTGTATTACCAAAGTAAAAATATTTTGACACATTACAACTCAATTTTTTTTCACAAATCATCCTAAATGCTCCTGTCATCTTTGCCTAGAAACTGTTGAGTAACATCATATTATTTCTGTGGCACAGGGTTATTTAGGCATTTTCTTAGTCCATAACAGAGACTTTGAATTGTGGATCAGAGTCTACTGATTTTAACCTAAATGAGAATTATTAAAGAAAAAATATAAATATAAATAGAGAAAAATAAAAAATTTTGTTTGGAGTCAGGAAGAAGTTATCTATTTTTCCCTTGGAACTGTTACTTATTCTTCATTTCTCCATGCCATGTTGTCCAAATAAAAGTAATAATGTATTTCAAAGAATGTTTTCTCCCAAACCTGTGATTCAGCTATCTAGGAAGAAAAAACCCCAAAAAAAACCCACACACCAAAAAAAAAATCCAACCAACCAAACAAAAAAACCCCAACCTGTAAAACAAAACAAAACAATCAACCCACAAAAAAGCCCAAAACAACACAAATCAACCAATCAAACAACAACAAAAAAAAAAATGCCATCA
>NW_016690433.1:570750-599865 GCF_001604755.1 Lepidothrix coronata
TATGAGCAACAGGAAAATAAAACAAGCTAGTGGATTTTTTTTTCCTATAATCCTTGTGAAATAAAGAAAATTATCTTTGAATTTCAAGGGAAAAAAAAGATGGATTGCTTTCATAGTCACTCTAGGAGCGCAAGGACATAAAAAAGTATCCATGTGGATTGAAGCCATAAAACCTTACAGAAACTTGCTGTCAAATGAAGACAAATTGCCATTTTTGGCATAAGCTAAAAAATTTCCAACAAAAAGAAAATTCATGGCAAAAATTCAGGAGACAGAAATGCCAATAGTTCTTTGGATATTTTTGTCTGGCTTTATTTCACTTGTTTCACTGGCTTAAATCAAAATCTGTTTAAAGCAACTGAATAATCACCTTATTTGCTTTGTATTGTTGAGGTGAGGAGTTAAAACCTGTGAGTTTGTCCCTCCTCAGCTGGCATATTCCCAAGCTTTCTGAACCCTCATATGTTCATCTTATAGAAAAAAAAATCAGCATCTGCAAAGAATGAGCCTCTTATATGGCTGCAGACAAAAATAGACTTGAAAATTTTGCTGACAGAGCAAGAGTTAAGAATTTTTGACCTCCAAGATGCATGGAGTGATAAGTCTAACCTTTAAAGGATCAGATATGCCCCATCAGAAATGTCGTTTGTTCTGTTATTGAGAGATATTCCTATTAGTCCCTTAAATTGATTCCAAATATTGCTTTGACTGAAAAGTAATTTTTTCATGTAAAATTTTAATTACTTTAAGTTTCATACTGTCCTTTATGTTCTTGACAGAGCATTGTAATATTACCGGACTAATTCTTGTTTCCTTTTAGCTGAGTAGAACATGAATTTAAAGTACCCTCTAGCTACATAAATGGGTGGTTTACTGCTCAAGTATATATTTATAAAAATAACAGTTCATTTAATGTCAAAAAGACTGTTTTATCCCTTGCCTGTTCTGCATAAACTCTCTCCATGAGACATGCATATGCTCTAAACAGGTCCATACCAGTAGAACCGTTTATGCATTTTTATTTTTTCAAGCAGTATAAAAGAGACACTCTTAAAAACTTTAATATCAAAATTGTTTCAATATGTTCTAAATGTTTTTAGGTTTCTTTTATTCTTTGGATAAATTTTATCAATGAAGAGTCTAGCATAGTCCCTGTAAAACCATATCAGTATTGGTAAAACATCTTTCCTTTCCAAAATGGAACAGCAAATTACTAACATAAAGGTACCAACACAAAACAGACATTCAACTTAAGAATTCAACTGTGTATACAGAAAAACACAAATTATTATGAATAGAGCAACATAGATCCCAGATCTTTGATGCCTTAAACTTATATGTATTTGCAGAAAAGCTATGGGTCTGCTTATCAAACAGAAACAGATTTCACTTCTGAAAAGCTAAATTCTAGTCTAACTTTGCTTTTAAACAGCATTCCACATCCTCTCTGAATTCATCTCGAAGAAAACATTTTTTTTATTTTGGAACCTTATGGTCCCAGATGCTTGTCACAAGTGAAAATATATTATAAAATTATTTTGAAATAGCGTACATGAGTGATATAATCTAGCCTTATTACATTTTAAATGTTTGAGCTTTATCCACTTGACTACTATACCATAGTGTGACTGCAAACTAAAGCATCATAATTTCATTGAATTTGATTGTTGTCTATAATTTCTTCCATTTCTTCTTGGGTTATCTATTAATAAATGCCCCAATATCTGCCTTCTTCAGGGATAATGTAGCCATTGAACTGCTACAGCTGAGGTGGAAACATAGAATCAAATTTAGGCCTTCAGCTGACAAAAGTGTGTTCCAGGTCAGGTCTGAATTAGATCTAAACCTTTTATTGCAACTCACAGTGAGAACACTTATCTTTAAAAATAGCAGACCTTTTAACTGAATGTGTTTTAAATAAACCATATTTTAGACACAAGACAGTGAGAAAGTATTCCTTTTCTTCTTTTTAAAGACTTCCTACATTTCAAGTGGAAAGTCTAACTTTTCTTTAGCAAGTATGATAAAAAATGAAGGGAAAAAAAAAAAGAAAAAAAGGAACATATGCTTAAATAAATAATAAAACTGGTTTTTCTCACCTTCCTATGTCCCTTGTGCAGTTATTTCATCAGACATATCAGATACCCAATCATCTTTCCACTTTGGCCATACCTTCCAAGTTCACTCTTGAGAGCATTGGGGAAGACCTCAAAAGTTTTATGAAGGTTAAGAGATATGCCTACTTCTGTGATTCACAAAACCACAGGTTCAGTGATCACAGATGGAAACTAGATCAGCTCTACAGAATTTTTTTCTTGTTTTATCCATGTTGGCTTTTTTCCCTCTAGGAACTTCTCATATATAGGATATACATCAAACGTCTCTAACTGGAAAAGAAATATTCAGATTCATAGACTCATTCAGCTTGCCACACAAAAGCTGGAGAGTGAGCCTGTTCAGAGGCATGTTTGCAAAGACACAGCTTGCTGTTGGATAACAAATTCCAAATGTTTCATGGACCAGGTTCTAAAGCAAGCATAACTGTCCACAAATTCAGTGAAGCCATTGTTTAGTCAAACAAAACCACAATCAATCTGTTTTAACTATATGCAAGAATATGACATGCCTTTTGTTTGTAATTTCATGCTGAGAAATCCAGTAAACAACATGCTGTCTTCCAACCAGCAAAGCATTTCTACTTAGCTTAAAATTCCAGCTTGAAAGAAGGACATGTCTATTAGATAAACTCACATAATGAGATGGTGTTTCTTTGAATAAATGAATTTCTAAAAGTGTCAGTAGTATCTACCAGTCAGACAGGTTGGTTGGTTAAATATTAATAGGGACTTTGTAGTAATCCTTAAACTCTGTAATCCTTTTGAATTTTCAGTAGGTCAGCTGCTGCATTCAGATTTGCTTGTAGCGCTCACTGACTTCTGGTTAGAAGGGACTACACGAAATGCTGAAGAAATCATGCCATTGGTAAGGTTTCATTATTCATCTTAAACATTGTAAATTGTCACTTTCCCCTAAAATATGTAATGAATTAATTTCTAAGTCTGGTTTTCAATCCAAGCAACAAGCTTGCACAGAGCATATTGGCCTTACTTTGACTCCTACATTAAGTCACCCAGGTATTCTCAGATAAGTCTATTTCAGACCATAAAATAATAGTAATTGAGGTTATTATGAATAAAATTGCAATATGCCTTAGAGCCTTAAAATTAGTAGAAAAATAACGAATCTTAATATTACTATTTTACAATAAACATTATAACTGAAAAGAAAGCTATATGCCATGCTGCTGGAACTCAGATGATTTTATTATAAATTGTCTATTCCAATAGGTGACCATTAGAATAGAAAATACAAAGGCCTCAGACTAGAACAGTATATTTCTAAAAGTAGACCTGAAAGACCTTAATAAAGGTAGACTTTCACTGGGAAACTCTGTCTTGTTAAATATGTGTGATATTACACATATTACAAAATCTGTTTATAATTTGTTTATAATTTCTCCATGATTAATCATGGGTTTGACTTTCATGTGATGGAGTCTGAATTTGCTGGAAAAAAAGTCACACAGAAAATAGTACCATGGAAAATGTTGTGGTTTATGCTATCTTAAAAATTGAAACAAATTAAAGTTCTGATATTACAAAATCACAGAATAGGCTGAGTTGGAAGGGACACACAAGGATCACAGGACCATCCCCCAGAGTCACATCAGTACAGAGCAGAGTAGGACAATCACCTCCCTCGACAGTTTGGCAATGCTTTGCCTGATGCCCCAGGACACGGTTGGCCTTCCTGGCTGCCAGGGCACAGCACACTGCTGACAATTTAAAGCAAACTTGTCAGGAAGGGCACTTGGCACTGCAGGTATACGTGCCTTTTTCCCCCTGTTCCAATAGGCTTTTCAAATTAAGGAAAGGTACAGATCCCTAAGGATGTTGGTTACTGTACAGTTAGGAGGTGGGTTCTGTGTCCACACCTAACACAGCTTCTCTGTGGTCTTGGTAGCCATGACTGGTAAATGAAACATCCTCATAACTGTTCTCTGCAAATGAATGTCTGGCACAGAAGTGCAGAAGAGATGAAACCCTGGTGAGCAAAAACTAATTCTGATGGTCAGACACTGTCCTTGAATTAATAGAAAGGACTGATACTTGATTACTTCCTTGGCCATGATGGAGTCTCCTCCAGACTCAGAGTTTTCATTCTGTGTATTATGACAAATAGACTTAAAGGAGGTCTAGTTGTCAATAGGAAGAATATGGGGTGTACAAGACTCTAAATATCCTCAAAACACTTTTCCTCACCGTTAGGGAAGTTCATGGCAGCAGAAGCCTATGTGCTTAGAGAATTACATAAGGAAAACTCATTGGTTGAGTAACTGGGAGACCTGTTTTCATATATCAAAAGGATTTGCCAAATACATTTATTCTATTAGTTTACAGTAGTATCAAAATAATCCAAGACATTCATACCTGCACCTCCTTAAAAGCACCACAACTTCAGAGACCAGATACTTTGCGTTGACAAGCCTAGTCTTTCATTTGGATGGGTCTTCCTCTGAAAGAGGAAACACACTGGATCTGTAAATTCTCTCCTTTAGCAGTGATAGTTTTAAGCTACCCCTTTCTGCCCAGAAATGGTCATTAAAAACAAAAAAAGGGTGGGTGAGGGGAAAAAGAATTTTTATTGATTATCTGATAGAAATAGAGAAATGTTAGCACTGTTTCTGAAAGTAGTTATGCTGCAAAAGACATTATTTTGTTTATTTAAATGCTTAGCTCAAGCAGCTTCATCCCAGGTTAAAATAACATAGCTATTGTTGCCTTAGAGTTTTTGATTTTTTAATTTTTATAGACTTTAGAAGTAGTTATGTAGTGAATGTAGATTTTAAAGCAGCTGTATTATATCCCTCACCCTTTAGCACAGTAGTTTATACATTTTCCCAACACTGTTACCCCCTTCCCATATCAAAACTCCTTTAAGTCCGTTAGCTGTTTAGTCTTCTTTTCAGCGTAGATTTGCAGAAAGCACCTTAACGCCTGTCCCAAGGAATGTAAACATGGACAATAGCCTTCAGGCCCAGAACCTTGGAAGGATTCCGAGGACTGTCAGTGATAAAGAGGAAGATGATGAAAGAGGGGTCCCAAACTCCCCCAGACTCAGTTCCTGAAGGGGTGTGCTGAGGGGTGAAATGGGGCAGAACAGGGGGGTGGATGAAGGGGGATTGGGGAGGGGCCTAGACAGAAACCTCAGCTTAAAGTAATAGGCAAACACATGGCTAAAATATGGGGGACATCCTGTGGGAAAATAACAACATTTCTTGCTTTGCAAAGCCCTTAGTATGAGCCTATATTTCCACACAAAAAAAAAAAAACAAACAAAAAAAACCAAACAAAAAAACCCCACAAAAACAACAACAACAACAACAAAATGGATTTAAGCACATTCTCAAAGCTAAGCACTTGCTTGAGTGCTTCCCTGAATTGAAGCCAAATTGAGGGATATAAAAAAACTAATAAAGAGGAAAACAGAATGATTTGAAATCCATCTAACGTGCACTCCTGGAGATTTTGTGAAGCTTCATATGAACAATAGCTTACTTCATACATCAGAAAGCCAAATCTGACTTAGCTGGGCTAGAAAAATCATAATTGAAAGAGGAAAAGTTTAATAGGAGATTTCACAAAAGGCATTTGAAAGAGAGTTTATGTATTAGTGATGTTATAATCCATAAAATGGAACATTTGTCTTTGTTTCATGGAGCAAGACACCTAATGAAGAAGCACATGTATGTGTTGTGAGTGATGGCTGATTTAAAGAACTGTGTGATTTCATGTTCACAGAATCACAGAATCAGAGAATATGTTGAGTTGAAAGGGACACACAAGGATTATTGAGTCCAACCCTTAGCCCTGCACAGGACCATCCCCAAAAGTCATACCATGTGCCTGAGAGTGTCATCCAAACCATTCTTGAACTCTGTCAGGCTTGGTGCTGTGACCGCGAAATAAACTTACATAAACTGTTAGTTTATGTAATCCTGGTTATGTGACATAATTAGTGATTTACAATATTACCATTTTAAATAATCTTTTGTCAGCTAGTACATGTGCTGCCATTTAAAATGATGCCTATCCAATCTGAAAAGTTTGAAGCAGATGGAAACAGCATCCATCTTCAGCTTAAACAGAAGAATTTTTTTCTCTCAAAGAAATGTGCTGTCATTATGCTGCCTCACAGCAGGCCAGACACCATAGGCAGTAGTCAAACTGAATCCAATGGCTAAACCTGTGAAGCTCATGCATACGATTTATTATCAATATTTTACTTGTCAGTTGCTGAAGGAGCTATAACTATATAATGGAAACTTTCATTTCCATTCCCATCGAGTTACTTATTCATTTCCCAATGCTTCATCTCACATGGCAGATTTTCACAAATTTTATTTCTTCTGAAAGACAGGAGCACACGCTAAAAGGTACAACAGTTGCTATCAGCAAGGGAAGTTGAGGCAGGTTGTTTGAGTTGAAAAGAATACAAATATATTTCTTCAAAAGCTGAGTTCAGCTTACAATCTGAGGCTGAAGGCAGAATTTGCAAAGCCCAGTAAGGTCTTTAAATATTTCCTAAGAAACCAACATGGAGCATCTGTGTTTCTTGGTATATACCATAAAGCTAGTTCAATGAATTATTCTGCATTCCACTAGGAGTTAGAAACACTCCAGTACAGATAGCTGGTTTCAAGTTACAAACCCCCCCATGAACATAGCACCTTCCTTTCAAAATGATGGTAGACATGATAGTGGGACCAAAAAAATGTAAGAGGAAACAGGCCAGCAAGTTGAGAAAATTAATATATCAACAAACAATAGAAGTGGCATGATATTTTCCCCCTTTCTAGTAGGATAACAAGACATTTTGGAAGACTCACCATTTTTGCAAGTTCAGATCTAGCAACTCTGGTTGTACCTCTGCTGCACTGTTGCCTGTCACACAGGCTTACCCTTACCATAATCCCCCTTGAGTCAGGAAAAACACTCCTCATTTGAGCAGAAGAGATGGTATTTTTCATGTAGATGCAAAAATTTTCATCTGAAACTGTTAGCTATGCTTGCACATTTTGCTGCTACATGAGCAACACGTTGGAGCCACCAGGCAGAGGTACTGCTTGAGGCAGAGGCCCAGAGCATCCACCTTGGTGCACAGCAGAATTGTCACCAGCACCCGTGGCCACATTCTCTTGACAGAGATAGAGCTCAAAATACTCCACAAGTAGAAAAACAGTTACATCAAAACCAAAAAACCACACTCCACAGCTGTACCACTACAGGGAATTGCGGACTGTGTGGGTAAACAAGCTTCAACTGAGACTGAGACTCTAAGAGTCTACCTTGACATAGGGCTGAAGGCACAGACACTAAATTAGTTTGTCAAATCTTGGTAAGTTACCTCTGTATGCAAAATTCAGCATTATAATCGTTCCCAGCAGCAATGCTTTTGCCCACCTGAGAAAAGCTCATTTTACTCCAGGAAACTACTGCTAAACATGACATGAATCCCCAAGCATAAAGGAGCATATCACACTTTGATTTTAATAAATATTAACTCATGTTAAGAGGAAGAAACAGCAGCTTTGACTACAGTATAGTTATACTACTAATAAAAGACGATTCTATACTGATAGCAATTTATATTAGATGATAATAATAATTTCTCGCTGTGTCTTCAAATGTACTGATACTGTACAATGTATTTTTAGAAGTCCATGAACATAAACGTTCTCAAGAGATTTATAGGAAAGACTAACAGTTTATAATTTTTTAAACAGCATAAGAAATACCTTCCTTGTCACATAGTTTCACCAAAATATTTACAGAAATTTTTCTTGCCACAAACCTAATCTTTTACCCGCATTGCCTGTAATCAAAATGCCACTCTGCAAATAAATTAGCCAGCTCCTCATGCAAGTCAGAGAATTGATTAGCATGAAATAAATACTATGCTATTCTCTTGATTCTAGGGAAATCTGACTGAATTAATTTGAAAAATCTCCTTGTGAGATACAGCAGGGAGCTCAGCAGAAAAAACACGTTGACCATCAGTAGAAAAGGACTTTTCTTGTGTTTCCTCTGAATATATATCATACCTCCAAAATAGGACAGGTTTCTCTATCCCTTTTAGTAAACCATTAAGAACATATTACAATAATTGTAAAATATTAATAATAAATGAGCATAAAATGGGGAAAAAAAGAACACAGAGTCTGAAATAAAAGACTGACTTCTTTTGTCCTTCCTTTTCTCTTGCATATTTTGACTAACCTAGTTTACGAATTATAGTTTCTGAGCTTGTGCCTAAAAATAGAAATGAAGATGGGCTGGAAAAGCTTTGCCTGTCCAAGGTGAATCACACTGTAACAGTCCAGATTTATTCCCCCTCAGACTTAGCACCATCTAAATCTCTCCATGAGAAGCAGTACCATATCTCATCACAAAATGACCCAGAAGCAGATCTGGGGCATATGTGGTGTTCCAGATGTGTTTCAGCCCATTCAAATGGTCTTGCTGAGCATATGCAATAGCTGGGACAGTAGAGTAGGGTCAACTCGAATGCCTTCCCAGCTCTTGATGAGCTCAGGAACTTGAACCTGGATAGACTAAGCAGCAGTGCCTGCTACAAGAACTTGGCTTTTTTATAGTTTCTCATTCTGTAAGAGAATTTGCAAGAGAGACATAAAGTCCTCTTCAGTTTTCTTTCCTGCCTTTTTTTTGTTTTATGCTAACTCCCTTTCCTGGTCTTCCTTTGTTGCAAGAGAGGAGTGACCGTGTTATCTACCCAGAGACCATCTCTGCACCCCTGCTCCTGGACTGTGTAGCCCTTCCTTCTCACTCTGCTCCTGCAGGTAAAGCCATTCAACTTGTAGAAGTGAAGTGGGTGTCAGTGATACACAGAAACTTCAAGAGCTTTTACAGACCCTATGACTGAAAGAAGCTTTGCTCTACCAGGCTTGCCTTCCTTGTCGTAAAAAGCAAAGGCACTGTTTAGATGCAGCTTGGACCTTGAAGAAAGGCTCAAGTAAGGAGAAAAGTTGCATGTTGCAGCCCATGTTTTGTTATGTGTTTTGGTATCAGTGTCTGTATACAAGTGAGCATTTTGTATACTAGCAATATTTCTGACTGCACATCCTGGGTGATCCCTAGTGGTTGTGATATAAAAATGTTTTAAAGTGTGCATATTCATGATTTCTTTCCCTTACTGCCACCTCTCCGTTGTTTTTGAGATAAAGCAAGCTGAGCAGAGCCTTCGCTCATCATGCTAAGAACTGCAACATTTCTTTTCCTCACCATCTGTTACCACAATCCAAGGATAGACATTATAAAGTTAAAGAAATTTCCTCAAAAAAAAAAAAAAATCGTATATTGCCTTACAAACAACAACTTGCACAGATCTTTCATGCTCTGCCCGAGGAAAAGAGTACAAAATCATGGCAACTAGTAAAAATGATTCCACATGTCCTGTCCCCCTCCTTAAACTTGTGTTTCAGTTCTGTAGCTGAACCTGGTATCCTTGTAGCATCCCCAGCACATGTCGACTGTACCAAGAGTGATGACAGGATTGAAAAAGACAGGAAGAATTTACTAAAGACTCTCTAAATATTGTTCTTCTTTGTGAACATTTGTAAAATACCATGGACAGGATTTTCAGTCACCAGAGGGAGGAGGTAGATAGAGGAGAGACTTGCAAATAGAAATGAGAACACAGCAGAGTTTTTCTTGACCATGCTGTAGAACAGGAGCCAAAAAGTAAGATTAGTTTCACTGAATTATTTGGAGAACAAAAATACAACCATGCTCTAATATTTCCACATTTCGTTTTTTCCTCAGTAGGAGCTGAAAAGTAGTGTTGACAGGGTGCAGTGGAGGGTATTCTATTTTACTGGTTATTAAAAATACTACATAGTAATTGGATTGTAAGGCAGAAAATGAGATAGATATGGATATGGTAATGAAGAGTACAGCTATAGCAAAACAACTTCAGCATCATTTTGATATAAAACAATAACAATGTCCCATTAGTTATGAGGTCAACAATGAATTATCCCTTGGTACACTTGTTACAAAAGAAAACAATATTTTTTACTTCAGCTTCGATTACTTACCCAATACATCATTATTTGCTATGATTGTCAAGTATTTAATAAAGACTAACAGTGATTAATAAAGGCATCCAGATTAAAAAAGATTTAAAGCATTGAGCTAAATAATTCATTGTACTTGATTTCCAGGTGACTGATGTTAATTTCTTTAAAAGAAGAAAAAATATTAAAAAAAAAAAAGGTAATTAATCTAAATGTTACAGATATTGGATAGTATCAGAATGGGTTTGCATCCTCATACACAACTGTGACTATCCATTCTCCTACATTCTGTGATCTGAAATCTTAATGTTTTCTGGCTCCTGGACATGCACCAACACTTACGCAATCAGGTGAAATAGATGTAGTAAAGGAAGATAACAAATATGAATTTTTCAGGGATTTTATTTTTAATGATGCAAAGCTTTGCTTTAAGGTATTCTAAAATTATTATTTCCACCATAAAATTACCAATTGCTTGTTGCCAGTGTACATCTAGAATGCATCAGAAGGTGTGCTTGCATGATTAATAGAGGTGGCCCAGGTAGTTCAGGATAAGTGCCTCTGCTTGCCAGCAGGCAACTCACATGAGATTTAAGGGTGACCTGAAGTCAAAGAACTTTCTTTTCTAATCCTCACTGCAACCATTAGCCTGGTGTGCTTTTCTAGTGCAGTCAAAACCTCTTTTTTTTCAATCCACTTCCACCTGGGCTGTATGTGAAATTCACTCCAGGTCTGACAAACTTTTGTAATGGGAATGATCAATTTCACCTTTGACAGAAAAATTTCTCCCTAAAGCACTCATGGATCAGGATATCCCTAGGCTGTCTCAAAAGGACTCAGATATTTAGTGGCTGGCCAGCCACTTCTGAAAGAACAAGTGACACCATTTGAGCTAGTGAAAGGATTGCTAGGCTTCCTTCCTCTTAAAATATTATATATATATAATAAATATATAAATAGTATAACGTGCTTTCAATCATTCTCTCTGAATGAAGTAAAAACTACTTCAGCAGGGTCATTTTAGAGGAAAGTGACAAAGACCTATGAGGAGAAGATAGAAGCATATTTAAATTTAAGTATAAACATCTAACAAGGGTTTACAGACAATTTATGTCTAATCAGAACTTGGTGGTACTAAAAGAACTAAAAACTTTAAATCCTACCATTTATCCATTTAAATTAAACATAGAAAAACTTTTGGGGTTTATAGAAATTAAATCTCTGACATTGAATTCATGTTCCTCTGACAGGTATTGATTTTCAAGGAAATGGGATTGACCATAGCTGCTTTTAAGCATCAGCTCTGTTTGTCAAAGCACAGATGAAAAACAGAGAATAAATAAAAATATATAAGCATCTCTAACACAATTTTTTTGTTTGGTAATTTTGAATTTTTTTAGACTTCTGAATTTTTTAGAGTTATTTCCATATTCAAAAATATTGAAATATGTTTGCAAGCAGAGATAACAGACAGAATCCCTGCAAGTAAAAAAATAGGTGAGCTTTAATGTATCATTAATGCATGGAGGAACTGCTTGGTTTAGCTCCTGCCTCTACTCACAATGTGACATCAAAATTATTTTCATATGGTTGTCTTTTAGATCTTTACAATATGAACTGATCACAGTATCCTGAACTTCACCCAGCTGCACGGGTTTAGAGATGGCAAAGTCACTGTTGTACAATTACACCCTTCTGTCTCTGCTTTGCATACTAGACAGACCTATCGCATTTCTTTCCCACTGTAAATGGGCATTGTATTACAATGACCGGCTGATTATCCAGTCTGGTTCCTGGGTCTCTTTTCTACTTGTGGCCTTCTCTTCCTCTCAGACAGGGTTGCCCTGAACAAGGTGTGCAGGTGTCATGCTGTCTTGCTACCCAGGGACAAGAGTGCACAAGAAATTTCAAAAAAAGTATGGAAAAGTGTTTCGAAATTCGTTATCTGAAAATATTTTCTCTAGAAACTTCAGAAGCTGAAAGTTTGTGAGAAACAAACCTGAAGTTAATGTGAAGGTGGATGAACAGAATTCATTGTAATCAAGTAACTGTGCAACTATTTTGGCTACATTCACTCCATCTATCAATCATCATGTCACTCGAATAAAAACAAGCCAAGAATATAACCTCCAAAGAAGGAAAACATATTTAACAATCTGCACTAGCTTCAGAGACCAATGTTATAAAGTATTTCAACTCACTGTGTGATATTCAATTCATATTCATAAGCTACCTTAATGTCTGATGTATATAATTTAGTAGGATGAATTTGGGGTATTCGAATTCACACATATGATAATTTTGCCCTCCCAGGAAGCTGTTGCTTTAGGCAACCACTGGCTTTCCAGGTGCCTATAGCATAAGGTGCACATGGTTACCAGTAGTTGGCTGTGCTGCAGAGTTTGTTTTTATTACTTTGCAGTTTCACAGAAAGGAAGAATCTATCTCAGATACCTACTTAAATGATTTTTTGCTTGCAGATAAAGTTTGTACATTAATTATGAAATATTTTAGGGAGGTATTAGTGCTATTCAGTGAAATAGGATGATAAGGTCATGATGAGTGTGACTCAAGAAAACTGATTTTACTGACTCCCTAGCCAAATGGCTTAGGGTCTGTATCTGCCCTCCCCTCTCTGAACTGTTCTGGAATATGGGGCCTAGAAAGAAAATATTACTAGGAGTTGAATAACGAAGGTCGTAGTTTAGTTTCTATAACTTCTAAAACTCCTATGCAGAAAGACTTCTTTCATATTCCTTATATCATTATACCCTGATGTAATGCTGCAGGAGAACTAATGCTTTTGAAAGTCACTGTAATTATGGTGGAGATCTGGTGGTGGTGTCAGGAAGGCTTGAACATTTCTGATTGTTAAGGAAATAGGGACTGCATTATGTAGAGATTTGCTTCTCCTATTAAGAAACAAGTTATAAAGAGACCCTGGACAAACTGTAACACTTTAAAGAAGGCAGTATAAGTGAATGAGAAGGGGGAAGACTAAAGAGATACATTTTATTTTTCCTGGCCCCAGAAGAAAGTTATTTCCAGAGAAATAAAAATGTAAGTTGAACAATGAGACTCAGTCTCACTGTTACATAGCAACGGAGAGGCAGATAGCATGTGTATTGAGAGCTGCTGTCACAGCCCTTTCCTGGGTAACATCTGTCAGGAGACAAAGAAGCAGAAGAGTTAAGCTTGCTGCAGCACCCCACGCTCCACAGACAGGCAGGAGGCTGTACCTGATGGTGTGGAAGCCAGGTGACCACCAGCCAGATGGCCAGCTTTGCCATTGCAGGTTACTAGCCCTCTGTTGGGTCAACACAAATTAATTCCTAGGTCTCCTAGTTTGATAGAACCTACCAAAAGTTGGTGGGTATTTTTACTACATGAACTACTAAGGGAACTAAGGAAAAACCTGCAGCAGGAAAGAGGCAGAAACATCTCAGTAACTTTAGCTGCTGCAGCGTATCAAGAAACAGATTAATGCCCACTGTTTATTTGGCTCTCTTGAGAACTGCAACAATTTAGCTTTGCAGGAGTTCTGATAAGCTGCTCTTCCCAAGTAAAATGCTCCTGTTGATGTTTCTGTGAACTATGATGAAGAGCAAGCACACTACCAACTCATTTTCACCAGGGTTTGGTGTGAAGCTCTCCATCAGCTTAACTACAGAAAGCCAAAAGAAAACAGAAGGCAAAACCCAAAACAAATGGACCCCTCTTAGGCATGACATTTTGCATACGCTGGTATTAGAAGAATGAATCACAAAATATCAACAAAATCACTCACAAATTGTATACAGCAAAAGGTAATGTTTGTTCATTTGCATACATTATGTATTAATACCAGCAGTAACTCCATTCTGCTTAGTAAAAAATAAGCACCGAATTTTAATTTTACAAGTCCAATTAATAAGTCACTGATCATTGCACAGCTGGAAGAAAGATCAGTTGCCCTTTGCTGCCTGTTTGCTGCAGTCAAGACATTAATTCAAATTTAAATGTTTATAAAACTGGCAGTTGCACAATCAATGTTACAGCAGAACTTCTGAAAGCAATTTCTGAAGTTTTTGCTTATTTTCCAAAACACTGTTTTATTCCAGCTCCCTTACAGAGAGTAATTTTCAGCCTTTAATGATTTCTAAACACTAGGCAGTCCTTTCATGTCTAGAATTTGTTTCAATTACTGATCTGATCTGAACCCTCCCTAGGTCATATATCTCATCCTCCATTTTCACTAATCAGTGAGAACAAAACAAAAAATAAAATGAGAAATTTAATAGTCTTGTCTCCATGCCTATAAAAATATCAACCCGTATCAGTACCTTTGTTATCCTAATGTCAGCTACAAGAGAGAACCAGATTTTCTCTATTTGCTAGTTTTACAGGGCCTGATTAACAGTATGATCACTTTCTAATTGTCCATGGTAGGAGTCATCTAAACAGGAAGGTACTGAGTACATTATGAAACTGGGTTTATGAACTTAATGGGTGTAGAGAAAGTGGGGCTCTCAAATATGTACTTCTCATAAATCTAAGAACTAAACAAAAGAATCCAACTTACTGGGGAAAGAAAATAAATCATGAAATCTCTTATAATACTGAGGTACAGAAGGTGACAATACTACTCTGAGTAACAGGGTCATCTAAAGTTCTTGTTCTGGGGGTTTGCTTTGCAGCAGTTCCAGGCTTTCCTGCTCTCCCGGTCCTAATACAGTTACCGACCACTGCATTTTTTCTGCATGACTTGGCAATGTTGTCTTTGTTGGCTCTTCCCTGTGTGGAGGTAAGTTAATATCAAAGGGACAACAATTAAAGAAATAATCACGGGCAGATTTTTGCCTGATGATTGAAACCACATTATTTGCCTTAATTTATGCTGGAGCAAGGCTTTGAATCTCAAGCAGAGACCGGCAGCTGGCACGGGGTAGATGACCAGAAGGCTTGCTGAGCCAGTGTACAGACAGTGTCTTCAGGCCTGTGTGCCAGTTAAAGAAGCAAAACTTCTTGACTGACCTCAGTTAGACGACACTTTTCAGTCACATCTGCTGACTCTCTGAGGCAATTAGTCTGTAGTTGGCTTTCATCAAAATGAGTTAGGTTGCTTTAATCAGTCAAAACACAGTATGTCTGCAAGTGAAGTAATTTGAATTGAAGTAAGCACACAAACATCTCTACTGCAGGTGAGGCAATAGTGATTTCGGAGAGAAAACATAAGGCAGTAGCATAAATGATAATACTGTCACAGGTTTTAATTTATATAATCAGTTGTAAAAAAAAAAAAAAATCACAAATTGCCTTTAGAGCATGCATGTAGGGTGCAGGAGACTGAAGCTGTGACCAGTGTGTCACCTTTGTCTCAACATGTCAAAGAGATAAGTACTTTCAAAGCAGTTAACCCTTTCCCAGCCACGTTTTCAGTAATGATTAAATCAGCATTTCAAGGACTGGCACTGATATGTGAATTGCCCCATGACAGTGGAACTCCCTCACACAGCACAGAGAGGCAGGATAATAGCAGGGATTGTGGCCTAAAACTACCTTATCAAATCCAGGATGAAACTGCTCTTCTCATGCCTGTACATCAGACTTCACTTGCCTCTCTCTGATTGCTTGCAGTGAAATGGTGACTGAGAGTTCTGTGCATTGCCAGTGGGTGGATGCTTGCTACAGCAATTATGCTCAAGAACAGTTTGGGTTTAAGTAACTGCAGTCAGTCTGCCATGTCACAAAGCGGGTATCGGCTTTGTGATGCTCAACAATATTTTTTTTTTGTTTGCTTTATTTCACCTTAAAAAATAATAATCATAAATAAAGCACATGTTGGCCCCATTTCTATTGTAAATCCTGGCTGCTTTCTATTGCTCTGACAACATAAACCAGCTGTACTCTCTGATGGAGCACCGAGCAGCCAGAGCATACCAATGAATCCGATCTCAGTAGTTGGTCTGCTCCCAGCAAGGTATTATTTTCTATTTGCCAAGACTAATTCTGCCATAAATACAGAACGTAATCATTTTGCATGCACTGTGGTATTTTTTAATCTTTGATCGCATCTGCACTAGGAAAAATATTCTCTTTTCTTCACAGGAATCATTGAACCTTATATGTCTGATTTCTCTCATCTACCACGTAGTTGTGTGATTACTGAAGACACATTTGACATTAATATAATGATCAAAGACTCAAAAATCATAGCTGAAGCATTTTCCAATTAGTGGGGTCAAGGATATTGAGGTTTCAATAGCTTGACTGTATTTTTGAAGCATAAACATCTGACAAACAGCCATATACATTGTTTGACTCTTTGCAATTATATATATGTTTAAAGTATTTTAAGTGCACAAAATAAAATTAGTATTAATGTCTTGTCAGCCAGTGGTCTTCAGACCTTTCTCGGTAATGACTAACACTTCTCAGAGTGAACATCTAATGTTTTCTTCAGCCCAGAAAGCATCCAACTTAATTATATGTGCTTCATTTGGTCACCATTCATTTTGGAGAGCTTTACCATTCCCTTCTTCCCCTTTCCTACATTTTCAGTTACCATTCCAGCTTGCCATCATCTCTGCCCTTTCTTTGCAGCTGTTTCTGGGCTCCTCCTCTTCCTGGAGTCTCAGGACACCATATTCCCTTTTCCCAAAATAGCAACCTTCTTCTAGGGGACAGGATTTCGTCTGTGGTGGTGCTGGCCATCTTCTTCCTCCTTTCTTCCAATAGCCCCTGACTGTTCTTGCATTTCCCACAGGAAAGAAATACCTCACTTTCCTGCTGGGTGATACTAAGTTTTCTAAAACACTACAGAAAGGTAGATGTTTAAAAGGGCTGCTAATATTTAATGGATCTAAGAGTGCAAGTCCTCAGAGCGACTTTGAAAATCCTACCATGTGATGGCCTTGTACCTTTAACAACAACAACTGGTTCTTTGACCTGAGTTCTGGTTCGGCCTTACAGTGATGTCTTGCTCGTCCCTCTCTGTAAAGACTGTGTTCGTAATTTAAGGAAAGGTAAACTCACAAGCTGAAAAGATCCTGGCAAATACTAGAAACAAACTGTCTCACCATTTTCTAATAGGAAAGCAAAAAGCTAAGTAAATATTTAAAGATCTTAAACTTATTCAAACAGAAACACACAGCCTGCTGGGAGAAACAGGGAGAAACAGAGAGAAGCTGGAGTGATTTGTGCTGCCAGCCATACAGTGGCTTGTTCATGGAGCAGCTGGATCCAACCCTGGCTTTGCATAGAAAAGATGTAAATTGTGAAGGAGCCCAAGCACAACTCAAAACAATGAGATCCACTTGCACTGTTTCAGCATTAAATAAACTGTGCTTTTAAACCCAGATAAGTTGGGGGACACTCACCATTTGATCATAACCAGCTAGGAAGAAACATAGCCAGTTTCCAGTAGGCAAGAGGTCTCTCTTAGCTCAGGTGTCTCTTGGTATTGCAGACATGCCTCCACAAAGTTTCTGTAAATCGCTGTTCAAACTAATTCTTTTCCATTTTGTGCTTAGATTATGAAAGCACATCAGTGCTCAGACACAGCTCTTCCTCTACCAGACCCTGGCACACAGAGAAGAGATAGGGTCACAGATCCTTTCTCCCATCATAAACAAGGCTCTTGAATTCTATCCAGAGCACATCACTAACTCAAATTAACTGTCCACAGCAAACAGTGGCTGAGACATCTGGCCATCTGGCTATTATGAGCAGCAAGTGGAATTAGCTCCTTTTTTTCTCATTTATCCTCTCTGGAGACCACCAACATATTCATAGAGGAGAAAAGTGGCACTTCCTGCAATTCAAGAGTCTTTCTAGATCCCACCTCTCTTATACCAACTGCCAATCTATAGAGGAAGGAATTATTTTCCCAATTAATATTACTGTGAAAATCAAGAGTAAGTAAAAGAAGAAATTTAAAATATGAATTACAGTAATTGCTAATACAAGAGTAAGGAAATAAATCTGCTTTCTCTGAAAGCTTTACTTTTCTTTACTTTAAAGCTGTGCCTGATACACATCTTCTCTGATATGACACATTTTTTGACAAAACAAGGGAATTTTTCTTATTGCTGTCAACTTTAATCCAACAACCTGGACTTAGAATCGCTTACATTTGAGAAAATATATCTTGATGTATTACATACATTCTTTATCACCTAATAACACAAAATCCTTTTAAGTTTCTACCCTTTTATAATATGTATCCAGTGCTTTCTTCCAATCATCTATTCAAGTCTCAATAACTGACATAATAAATTTCACGTCCCAGTCTTTATGCATCTTAGAAAGATATGCATCACACTTGGTTTTTCATGGTGTCTCTGCTATCAGAAAGAGCATATCTGGGAATCTCAGTTAGCTCAAATGTGCCCAAATTTGGTATTTCTAAAGATGTATTTGATCATCATTCCTCCTGGTCATTGTGCAAAACATTGTCTGTGGATGCACAAGAAAGGCAACCCACAGCACTGGGCATCTTCAAAAATCTTTAAATACTTACTTTCCTGAGATAGACAGGCAAGAAGCGCCAGGTGGGGTGGGATTCTCATGAAGAAGATAAAATAAGCCCTATGCAAGACCTTTCATGTGCAGAGACCAAGCAAAATCTTACATAAAGATTATGATTACCCCATGCAATTAATCATGGAGTGTTGCAATATTGTTTCTGCTCACAGAGATTGAATCCCAAGACAGAAAAATTAATGGACTCACTTTATCAGATTAGGACCAGACTGTTCTTACTTGTGGGCACTTTTGACTGTACCCCAGTTAACACCCTGTTACATCCAACATCCAATAAAGATATTTAGCAATGGAGATTTAGCAATATATCAGTCGTTATTTTGATAAAAACAAATTAATAAACCACTTACTGAGTCATCCAACACAGTTCCCATGTAGTCTTGCACTATGAAGAGGACATTGTTATAGTGGTATCTTGATCCATCACAGAGCATCCCCAGGAAACAGGCTGTTCAGAGAACTTAACTTCTCCTAAAGTATTATAGATAAACTCAGCATTTCAAATATATATGAAAAAATATTAAGAGAAAAAAAACCCAGACAAGCCAGAGAAAGGGAAACCATTCTTCACAACTATTCACCAAAGGTAATAAATGAGTTTGGGCAGCCTTTGCATAAATGTTATTAAATATAAAAACCTATTCCCATAAAACATATACATATTATTATTTATGTTTTGTGTGACCTTTCTTTTGTCCTTAAAACACTGCAAAATAACAGCTTTTAATAGAGGTATTCCAAGTATGAGCTGATATATAGCTGACTGTCTCCAAAGGAGAGCAGTTTCCCTCAGCTCCTGACACCAGTAAGAATTTTCAACATATATCTGTCAGAAAAAAAAAAAAAATCCAGACACTATACAATCTTCAAGAAATTCACTGGCATCTATTTAATCTGATGTTATTTTGGTCATGATGGGCTTTCATAGACTTGCATAGAAAAGAAATGTTGCCATGTTACCTTAACAGTAAAACAGATCTGGGCTTCTCTTCCTCACTTATACAATTAGCCACTGTTGTTCAGTGAAATGGAATTGTTTAACCTGTCTGGAAAACGAGAAAGCATTTTTTTAACATATTTGTCTGTGCAATCACAATCCTTCAATATGCCATATTTATTCCAAACTCTATTCTATCACATCCCCTAAGCTTTTCCAAAATCTGGCTTGAGTTTCTGATGTATAAAACAACTCTGAGAGTTATAAAAGGAGAAAATAAAACAAACATTCTTTCTTTTTTAGCAGTATCTTTGAACATTTTAGGTGGGTTGGGAACAGTAGAATTAAGGTCACTTCACTTTCCGGTGCTTGTTTCTGGCATGCTGTGTTGCTGTGTAATAGCACTTTCACGAGATAGAAAACACTTCTGAGATTAGCAGAAAAATTAGTAGAAGAATCAACAAAAATATGAACATAATCTGTCTTCATTGTGTTATTAGGTAAGCAAATATTTTTTTTCTTATTCTGTCTCTATTTCTCTTCCACCATTTTTAAAACCTCCGTCTATCTTTGTAAAAATGCTCTTTTAAAGGGAACTTTTGCTACAATTTTTACCATGGTAGAACTGTGAATTGTCTTGGTACCTTCTCTGGGAATTAGTTATTGTCTAGTGATAACATTTGTGCAGCTTCCACAATTCACAGAGTTTACTGCATTAGGCTATTTCTCTACATAACTATCACAAAAAATTATTCAGCCAAAGGAAATGAAAGTAACTTCTAATACAAAAGATGCCTTCTAGTTTAAATGTTCTCTTTTGATGCGATTTTGTTTTTAACTTGCTTTGCCCAAGGCTGTATTATAGTAAATAATGTCATTGTGGTGAAGCTCTGAAGCTCATACAGGCCAAACTATTTTCACAAAGAAGTGGTTCTGCAGAACAGTTCATCTATTAAAGAAATGCCATGAAACCATTTGTTTTGTGTAGATTTAACAATATAATTTTACAGATCTTTTTGGCTTAGAGGCAATTATTTGACCAGTCCAAATGATACAATAATTTAAATGCAATTCAGTTTTTATACTAGGATAAAAGTTCTGTAAAGGCCTGCAAATGCAGCCCAGCTCACAAAGAGGGGCAGGTAAAACTCTACAGCATACAGTATGGTAAGCTGCCACAGTAACAAATATAGGGCAAAAACCTGTAAAAAACTGATTTTGAGTCCTTGAATATCTAAGATCCCATTACGAAAAAGGGTAAGTACATTTTCAGTACCTCATATTTTCAAATTCAGTTATATGTCTTATTTCCATTTTAGTTTTAAGATTGGAATTGGAATCAAATATTTAAACTTGTAATAATGATAGTTATGATCCAAATAATTGGGATAAAGCTTGGAGAAGGTCCATATAAGTTGAATATCTGGCTAAATCTACCTGACAGGAAAGTCTTTGGACCTATGGAAACTCTCTGAATCTATGGAATAATTTTCCCATATGAAATGAATCCAGGTCTGCCTTCTGGCATATTTTAAGCTAAATATGATAACATCAGCTCTATTCTGAAACTTTCCAAATACTGAATGACTGAATATATAGCTCATGAAAACAGTGCCTTGCAGAGATTTATGGTGTTCAATCTTTTTTAATTACAGTCTTTTTTTTCCAGGGACCAGATCATAAAAAATTTCTTCAGCCTGTAGCCTAGATTCAACTTCTAGCTACAGCATTTTGATATTCACAGAAGGGAAAAAGAAATTATTTATCCCTAATAAATATTGCATTTGAAGTTTGTATTTACCAAAACAGGATTATTCCTTCTGCTCATTTTGAGCAGCTCTCTAAGTGATAACAAGTTCCAATAACTTTCCTGATGAACAATGTACCTGGTTGCCCATGTCTTCCAGTGGAGAATTTGGGGGTTTAGGGCCCACGTATTACAACAAAGTGCTCCCAAACCTATTTGTTCATGTGTGTGAAAAAACAGGAAAATTTACAGATGATTATGCATCTGGTAGACTTATACTGAAAATAACAACAGAATGTTTCCTTAAAGCAATCTCTGAAATGTAGATGTAAAGGTAATACATTACAATAGAGTAATTTTAATCTCATTTAGACTGGTTTATGACTCAATTGCACAAAAATTCAGCAAAGAGCAATGAAGGAGATGTGAAAGAAAATAATTCCACTAATCTATATTCTTTTTATGATTACGGAATATATGGGACCAAATTACTAAGATGATTTGAATTATCATAATTTCATTGAAATCAATGGTCTTACGTTCATTGCATCATTTGAGACTGGAGTAGCTGGCATTTAACAATGCATTGGAACCAGCTAAGTTTGCAGAAAAAACATAATTTTATTAATACAATTTGTTTTCAGCACATATATATCAGAACATTCCTTCCTTGTTGTATGTATCAAAAAATAAAAAACATTAAAAATTACTGAAACATATAGTGGTGCTACTGAGAACAATTTGAACAAAGGTAATTTTCTTGACAGTTTATACATAATTTTTCCAGTTTATAAAGGCAAGAAAATGCTTGCCATAATCTCAGCCACAGTGGTGCCTTTGACTATAATAATTCTCAGCATTCATTGGGGTAGCCCTGCTAGTTTCAACATTTAGTGACTTGGACTGAGTTCATGTCTATTGCACTACACAGTTACACAAAACATATTGAAATTCACTTCCTATAGTCTTCTAACAAGGCAAGTGCACATTTTAGTGGTGATTGTACCCAACAGGAATCTGATATCCAAGGGGTGAGTTCTTAATTCAGCTGCGGCTCAGTTTTTACATTTCTGAAATGACTTTGTCCTCTCAGGGTTGCTGAAAAGGAGAGGTCTGAAGAAAGTGCTGCATATTGCAGAGAATATTCATTACCAGTCTAATTGTTGATACTAAAAACTTGACTTTTGCCCTTCCACATAAGGGCTTAAAGAAGTTCTGCAGTTAGCCCTATCAATAGCCCAGAGTCAGCAATGCCTTTTTCAGAGGAACACAGTCTCATTAGCATTGAAAAGTATTTCCCTCCTTTGCCCTTTATGACAGTGAGAAGCATGCATACAGAAATGTTACGGCAGGCATTTTACTCCCCTTTTAGGATCACTACAGTTTGGACTGCATGCCAATAAGAATTTCCTTGCAATGTGATATCAACCAAATTTCAGATTTCCAGCCCAGGTCATGTGTCTTTCAGTACTTGCTCTTTGCATATTTTCACACAATAAAAAATTCCAATAATTTTGGTTCAAATATGCTGAAAGTTTTAATTTCAAAAGTGCTGAGCAAAAAAAAGCTTCCAGTTCAGACCAGGGGTGATGCACAGCATTTCATTTCAAGTATGTTAAGTTGCAATGCTTTTCAGGAGTTGAAGTGTAAGCCACCTCATCAGACTGTCTCTTCATTATTATGTTCATCTCAGAGTATATAACACAAAATTGTTCAGAGGGGAATTCTTCATTATGTTCTGGTCTGTGTAATCCTCTGAGGAGTACAGCTCATGGGGAAGAGTGCTCTCCTGAACACCCTGGGAATTGCTAGGAAATACCATTTGATGTTAGGTTCATCCAATTAACCAACCAATTCAGTCTTTGAAACTAGGTTGAAGCAAAACAGTCCTCCTTTTTATTTTCTCGATGTAAAAGTCTAGACTAGCAAAACTGCTGTTCCATTTTCTGCCTTTTTAAGAGATAGAGTAACAATTTTTACTTTCTTCCTGCCTACATTTGGACTTTCAGTTACACTATGGGGAGTAGAACTCTGCAAAACATTTAAAGCTTAACAGATTTCAAAAATGCCCTTTGTCTTTCCCATTTGACTTCTTAAAGAAGTGAAAAAGCAATGCAAGTCAGGCATTCAGCTTCATAAAGAAGAGTCTGTACAAACGGCATACTAGAAAAAACTGGCCTCTGAGCTAAAGAGTTCATTCACTTCCGATAACCATCTTTTTTTTTGAGAGTACAATTCTGGGGGTTTTTTACCATTTTAACGACTTGTGTTATTTTGCCCCTGAAAATACCAGCTATTTCCTGTATTGTGAGCAAAAACGAAGGGAAAGCTTAAATCTGAGGACACATACTTCCTAACAATGTGTGTAATCTCATTGCAAGACTACTGCTTAGCTTTAGACTCATGGAATCACGGACTAGTTCATTAGGGTTGGAAGGGACCTCTGGAGATCACCTAGTCCAACCTCCAAAACTTTATCAGCTTTGCAGATGGAGGTGATTCTGTCAAGTTTGCAGTTAGCACAGCCTGATCACTGCAGGGGCTGATATAGATCTTAACACTAATAAGATGTATAACATTCCCTGTCAGCAAGAGATCTACAAAACAATCAGTCAGTCCCCAAACTCCAAGCTTCACTTGGAAGCTTTGATTGCTCTAGGTAGGTCTTGACTTGTTAAAAAATATTGGACTTCTTTATTCCATTTTAATTTCTATTATATTGTCCATTACCATCTCTTAATCTTTGGTGCATGTATATGTACTACCTCACCTCTGCTTTGATATGCAGATCTTGGTCATATTAGTTCATTGTCACAACATTGCTGTTGTGGTTTCTGGGTCTTGCTTTTCACCAGGTTCAGGAAAACCTGGCCACTGGGGAAAACTGTGAAATTACAGGAAGTTTCTGACACTCCCCATGGAAAATTATTGAGCTTGAAGAGGAAAAGGTATTTTCCACTCCATTCTGACAGGTAGAAGTGCTATAGATGATACTTTCATTGTTAAATGCATTTAAATTAATATGAAGCAACCAGCTCTATCTCAAGAAACATTCACAGTTCTAACAAATAATCACTTCCTCCTGAATCAGGTGATTCACCTTCCAAATTTAGCTTTCTATGAGAATGAAAAATAACAGACGTTTTCCCCAAATCACTCAAATTGTGAATTCTACAAAATTCCATTAATTTTATTTCTCAAGTATGCTTCTAGGCAATGGGTCATTTTTACCCCATTTTTCTGCCCCTACTCCCTTTCTAGCTATTTTACACCAAGTAAGAAACAAATAACCTTATCTGCAGCTGTTAAAAGTCACCTTAATATATATTAACACTTAACCAATTCCACTGAGTTAGTCCAAAGTTCTTTAATGTGCTGAATTATTATCTAAAGAACACTGGGAGAACTTTGCAGCAGCAGGTACAAAGCAGATGTAGGCTGGCAGAGCTCCCCAGCATGATTCATGTCAGCTGAACCTCTGTTAATGCTTGAATGCTTTCTTAAAATGTGACTCCACTTTTGATCCCATTGAAGTAGAAGAAGCTTATCTGATCCTTCTCAATCTGCATAACAAGTTTTCTCATGAGGCTTCCCAGCTCTGCAAACGTCATCAGTGTTATCATTAGGAGAACAGCCTTTCTCACAGTACTTAGGAACTTGCTTTGCTAAAATCAGGAAGGGAGGTCCTATGAAAATGGAAAATAACACAACATAGGGAAAGTGACTCACAATATATTGAGTTCTTAAAAGGTCCTAGATGAAATGATAATAATAATAACCTTCACTTTCCAATAACTGAACCAAACCTTTTCTTTAGGCTCAGACTGAATTTATTTCATGTCAAACTGGCTTCTGAATCACTCAGAAATGCTTCATCTGCTCTAATATCTTCCCTCATATGATGCAATTGACATCCCATTTGGACTTCAGCAGTGTGAGTTCAAGGCTACTACTTGGTTGTCTTGTTTTCATGTACAGCTGTGTTATGAGGATCAGTCAATAGGGTCTTCAGTGTCTTTTGACAGACAGATTGAAGACACGAAGAGAGCAGATAGCTAGATGTCACAAAAATGTAGTTAAATATAGAAGCTTCAAATATGTCATTCCATACCAGTTTTGTTTTGGTTTGGTTTTTTTTCCTAACTAGTCACTTGCAGTATTTTGTTACAGTGTTAAAAGATTTCCTGTGGTGTTTATTCTAACTGAAATTATGCTCTCTCACATGAATACTTATGTGCAAATCTCGAGAAAAATCTGGATCAATCTATAATGGGAAATTGCCAGTGTACTGAAGCCAGCACCTGAGGTTAATGCTCTGTCTTCTGTCATTGCTGCAACAACTTGTATCTGATGTCTTCACAAGCAGGCAAGATCCAGGCAGCCAGTCTTGGATTAATGGTTTCCAAGGCTTCTTTTCTCAGATCTCTTCCATGGGAAGAGACCTGTCTCCTTATCTACCATGTTATTTGTTCTTTCAAACATGATAATGCCCAAAATTTCACAAATTATTAAGGAGTTCAATACAATTCAGAGGTTCTTTGAATTATATTTGTTCTGAGTAATTAATTTCAACTTGCTACTTTTATGGAATTTAAACAGATGGTAGATCATTTAAGCACATGTATAACTTTAAGCACAAAACATTCCCTGAGTCTAAAGAAACTACTGGAAGATGTAAATACCTATGTGAGTGCCCCGAGGGTTTAGGTCTTGTGACTTCCTGCTTGGAAGTACATAGACGTTGCCTTTTCACCTGGCAAGGATGTGTAGGGACACATTCATGAGCATTTGCAATCTACCCATTGAATTCAGTGAAATGGCTAATACTCTAAATTAGGTACTAACTTGACTCCTCTGTTGAAATTAGTCCAAAGAAATAAATAAAGATCCTTAGAGTATTTAATCGGACACCTCCAATTCTGTCTGTGTAACTCTGAGCTACCCTGAGAGTCAGAGACCTTTTCCACACTATCTACAGAAAGAAGGAGTGTGCAGTTTGAGATGTAAACAAAAAAGCACGCACACCAAATACACAGCTGCTTAGACACAGTGAGGAGGAAACAGGAAAAAGGATGCATGTTTGAACTCCTGTCTTTCTCTTTTGGAAGCAGTCCTGACTGAAATCCAGATATTATATACACAGGAAATATAGCCATGAAGCCTCAAGGCTCTGCTGGTCTATCTGTAGACCTGATACCAAACAAGCTTTGCCCACCTACACACTCAGCCTGTCATAGGAAAGGAAAGAAAAGATTTTATACAGCCATCAGAGAAGGGCCAGGTGTCTGTGCAACCCCTATCACAACAGCACCTGGGCCGGTAACAGGGCTCCCAGGCACCACTGTAACACACACCAAAATCTGCTCTGCAGCAACTTGCATCTTGGTGTGGCATTATAGCCCACCTTGGTAAGACCTAAAATCCAATCAGAGAATGCATACAATGCAAGGCATTATGCAAGCTGTCATGCAAGTCCAACTGCTGGCACCAGGGTGCTGTCTTGGTATTGATTATGCTAAAACCATCTTGGTTCACCAGACTTCGAATCAGATAAGATGGTAGCTGGCCTGCAAATGTATGACTAGCAGTCAATCATTTTATACTATAAAAGTTCTCTTTCAAAGAACTCTCATGCAGTCAGGTTCTTCTGACATAACCCTTCTTGGTGTGTATGTGTGGAGATTCCTCCCTTGGGTGGCGATGCCTTCCAAGGATACTCCTCAAAGCTGAGAGAAAGATATCTCCCCATGAGTGTTGGTATGAGTGAGTTACAACAATCTTTAATTAAAAATTATTTCTTTTTTCTAGCTTTAATATAATTGCTTCAATATAGTGCACTGTCCTATCTTATACTATACTACTAGTAGTTTTAACACTTGTAGTATGTAGTAAGCAATTCTGATTAAGATCTTTGTCTGATCATTTTTAATAATAAATGGTTCATTTTATATAAATACTCTCATTTTGCCAATCATTAAAACCTGCAGGACAAAAGTCGTTCCATCACACTTCTATAATTCCTTAAATTTAAACCATTGACATAATCTAAGGCTAAGATTGGATTCAGGTGCACCTAGACTCCTCTCTGAGAAGGAGTTTAGAAAGCAAGGGAGTCCTTTCTGCACCTTGTGGCTCAACGGCAGGGTTTTGTTTGAGTTTTTTTTTTAATAAATTTTGCCTAAGCCTTCCACTCCCACCCGCGACACTTGTCACACAAAACCAAAATGTGGCTGTGCATTTTCCCATGGCAAACTCAGCTGTGTCTGTCAGAGCAGTGCAGAACTTACATTAATTTGGAAAATAGCAAAATGTAGGAAACATGAAAGTGCCTGCACTTCTCATATGTCTCTGAAAAATTTCATCAATCATTCCACTGCCTAAGCCTTAAGGATTTCTACCAGCTAAGAAAGAAAAAAATCTAGGGTGAGGAGATGACAATAAAATAAAAAGATCCTAAGTGGGGGGGAAAAAAGAACTTATAAATAAAAAACAACTTTCAACTTCTTCCTTTTAGATGAGAGACGTTCCCCTTCTGAGCCCCAAATACTTTATAGGTTAGAGACAGGACATGAAAAATATATTCTGTCTCCTCTCTTCCTGTCGCTCTTATGTTGAGATGGCCAAAGCGACATAGAATCTTCTTCCAAACAGGGACAGGATAGCAAGAAGGCTGGAAGAGATCTTTATTGTAACAGGTTGCAGACATTTATGCTTTTCACACAACATACATGTGAACTTACTATCGGTGCCTTTCATGTAAACATACATCAGGCCATACACATCTCAGTTTACTATTTTTGTCTTCATGTATAAATACATCAAGATTGGCTGCAAAATAGTAAACTCATGCTGACACAGCTTTTGTCGAGTCATAATGATTTGCAGAAAGTCTGGGAAGTCCATTTTTGTACTTCCTGTCTTCCATCTTCTTACTTTCTTTCTTACAGACTTCTTGTTGTCTCTGACATTTTCCAGTTCCCATCTGTCAGTCATCACAAGAGAGCTGCAGAACAATTCTGCTTACAGAGATGCTATTTAGTTTTTGGGACAGATCCTCTGGAGGATCCAGACCTAAAGGGTTTTGCAACGAATGACTGTAAACTCTTTAGAAGGGATAGGCAAAGAAGGAGAGGTGGTAGCCATGTATGTTAGGAAGTGTTTCAATTGTCTAGAGTTTTATGATGAGGATGATAGAGTTGAGTGTTTATGGATGAGACTGAGGATGAAGGCCAGCAAGTCAGATGCCATGGTGAGAGTCTGTTGCAGACCACCCAACCAGGTGAAGAGGCAGAGGAAATAGCAGCTGGGAGGAGTCTCGTAATTGCCAGTCCTTGTTCTCATGGGGAAATTACCAGATATATGCTGGAAATACCATACAGCAGAGATGAAAGAGGATATAGGAGGTTCCTGTAGTGTATGAAAGAAATCTTCCTAACCCAGTGGATGAGTAAAACAAGTAGAGAAAGTGCCCCACTGGACCTGTTGCTTGTGAAGAGAGAAGGATTGGGCACAATGACCATGAAATGGTAAGAGATTCTTGGAGAAGTAAGAAGAGGGGTCAGCAGAACTGTTCACTTGGGCTTCTGTAGGGCAGACTTCGGCCTGTGTATGAAAGTAGTTGTCAGAGTCCCTTGCCCTCAAGTTGCACCAGAGGAGGTTTAGGTTGGACATTAGAAAATTTCCTTCACAGACATAGTTGTCAAGTATTGGAACACACTGCCCAGGGAATTGGTTGAAGCATCATCCCTAGAG